>NC_069504.1:544672578-544699152 GCF_027579735.1 Bombina bombina | reverse complement strand
TTAGTACTGGCAGACTTTCTGCCAGTACTTAAGATGGCGGGGACAATTGTGGGGTGGGGGAAGGGAAGAGAGCTGTTTTGGAGGGATCAGGGGGTGGGATGTGTCAGGTGGGAGTCTGATCTCTACACTAAAGCTAAAATTAACCCTGCAAGCTCCCTACAAACTACCTAATTAACCCCTTCACTGCTGGCCATAATACACATGTGATGCGCAGCAGCATTTAGCGGCCTTATAATTACCAAAAAGCAACGCCAAAGCCATATATGTCTGCTATTTCTGAACAAAGGGGATCCCAGAGAAGCATTTAAAACCATTTGTGCCATAATTGCACAAGCTGTTTGTAAATAATTTTAGTGAGAAACCTAAAGTTTTTAAAAATTGAACAATTTTTTTTTTATTTGATTGCTTTTGGCGGTGAAATGGTGGCATGAAATATACCAAAATGGGCCTAGATCAATACTTGGGGTTGTCTACTACACTACACTAGAGCTAAAATTAACCCTAGAAGCTCCCTACATGCTCCCTAATTAACCCATTCACTGCTGGGCATAATACACGTGTGGTGCGCAGTGGCATTTAGCAGCCTTCTAATTACCAAAAAGCAAAGCCAAAGCCATATATGTCTGCTATTTATGAACAAAGGGGATCCCAGAGAAGCATTTACAACCATTTATTCCATAATTTCATGAGTTGTTTGTAAATAATTTCAGTGAGAAACCTAAAGTTTGTGAAAAAATTTGCGAAAAAGTAAAATTTTTTTTTTATTTGATCGCATTCGGCGGTGAAATGGTGGCATGAAATATACCAAAGTGGGCCTAGATCAATACTTTGGGATGTCTTCTAAAAAAATATATATACATGTCAATGGATATTCAGAGATTCCTGAAAGATATTAGTGTCCCAATGTAACTAGCGCTAATTTTGAAAAAAAGTGGTTTGGAAATGGCAAAGTGCTACTTGTATTTATTGCCCTATAACTTGCAAAAAAAGCAAAGAACATGTAAACATTGGGTATTTCTAAACTCAGGACAAAATTTAGAAACTATTTAGCATGGGTGTTTTTTGGTGATTGTAGATGTGTAACAGATTTTGGGGGTCAAAGTTAGAAAAAGTGTGTTTTTTTCCATTTTTTCCTCATATTTTATAATATTTTTTATAGTAAATTATAAGATATGATGAAAATAATGGTATATTTTGAAAGTCCATTTAATGGCGAGAAAAACGGTATATAATATGTGTGGGTACAGTAAATGAGTAAGAGGAAAATTACAGCTAAACACAAACACTGCAAAAATGTAAAAATAGCCTTGGTCCCAAACGGACAGAAAATGGAAAAGTGCTGTGGTCATTAAGGGGTTAAAGGGACATAAAACCCCACATTTTTCTTTCATGATTCAGATAGAAGATGCAATTTTAAACAACTTTGCAATTTACTTCTATTATCAGTTTTTTTTTGTTTTATTGTTATCCTTTGTTGAAAAAGCAGGAAGGTAAGCTCAAGAGTGTGCACGTGTCTGCAGTACTGTATGGAAGCAGCTTTGCAACAATGTTATACATTAGCATGAGCACTAGATGGCAGCACAATTTTCTGTCATGTAGTGCACCAGACATGTGCACAGTACCTATCTAGAAATCTCTTCAACAGTGAATAACAAGAGAACAAAGCTAATAAAAATAAACTGGAAGCTTTTTTAAAATTGTATTCTCTATCTGAATCAAGAAAGAATTTTTTTGGATGTGATGCCCCTTTAAGTAACAGCTGTTTGAGTGTTAATGGGTGGTGACTCACAAGGTCAACAACTACAAATGCCCCAAAATTAATTGGTGGACAAAGTTTAAATAAGTAAGCGCTGGGATAGAAGGTTAAAAATAAAATATTTAAGTCTCCCTTGGTTTTTTTAATGCTTAATCATATACGGTATCCAGACAGAAGGTAGCGGATTTGTTTATTCATTTTGTTTTGTAGTAAAGGTTGAAAATTTAAAGTAACTTCATTTTTCTTTTCCTCCATACTTGCACTACCATTGGAAAGATGCCCTATGTTACTGATGTTTTAAATGTGTGTCCTACTAAGGATGACTACAAACCTACAAATAATGCATATACCCTAGAACTATTGTTGTAATGTCCCATAGAACCGTTATATATAAGTGTCTGTAGCTGCCCATAACAAAATCTTTATTTATAATACGTTCACAAAAGGTAATGTCCTCTCATTTCAGGATTTTTCTCATCAGATTCTATTGATTAAATAAACAATGTAAAGTAAACTTGTCTCTAATGTGTTCTCAGTGATCCATTTTACCTTCTGGAGCGTATTAAATAGACATTCAGATAGATAGAATTTTAAACAACTTTCCAATTTATTTCTATTATCTAATTTGCATTATTCTCTTGGTATCTGTGATGAGAGCAGGATGTGATGTCACTAGTTTGGGGGCGGGGCTTAGGTCCGGTGTCTGTGTCGCAGTTAGTTTAGTACTATCAACCTGACTAGATGTGAATTGCTATGCTCTGTAATAAAATAGAGTTGTACCATCATTGCTGTGTCCTGCATATGTCCTGCATCTCATGACATGGTGTCAGAAGTTCTGGACTACGCTTCTGTTCCTGATTGATTGCAATGTCAAAGTTTACCCCACCTGAGCCTTTTGACTTCTCTCAGCCTGCAGCTTGGCCCACATGGCGTCAGCGGTTTCAGCGCTTCAGGATTGCTTCCAAACTGAACAAGGAGAGTGGTGAAGTACAAGTTAATTCTCTTTTATACTCTATGGGGAAAGATGTGGAGCCAGTGTTCAATGCTTTTACTTTCCAAGAAGGGGAAGAATTTAACTTTGATATAGTTATGGATAAACTCAGTGCCCACTTTGTGCCCAAAAAGAAATGTGATTCATGAGAGAGCTTGTTTTCACAAACGTAATCAGCGTGTGGGAGAATCTGTGGAGTCATTTGTACGCAGCCTGTATGAACTAGCTGAATTCTGTGAGTTTGGTGTTGCTAAAGAATAGCAAATCAGAGACAGAATAGTTATTGGAATTGCAGATGCTGAAGTCTCCCTGAAGCTGCAGTTAGAGCCTGATTTAACGTTAGATGGGGCTATTAGGATGGCCCGCCAGAGTGAACTGGTGAAAAAGCAAAGTGCTGATCTGAGGTCTGAGAGTATTGTGGATGAAGTGCAACAGTCTAGGAAAACTGCTAGTGAAAGGCATAGTGTGAGCGGTAGATCAAAAGTACTGGAAAGGCCTAGAAGTGGATGGGCGCAACATGGCCGATGCACACGGTGCTACCGGGCTCATGATCAGAGTGCTATATGCCAGAGATAAAAGATGTAGAAAATGCAACAGAATAGGCCATTTTGAAGTGGTGTGTAAAACTGAATACATTAAGGAGATGCAGGTGGACAGTGACCAGGAGGGTCAGGAAGTGTCTTTTGTGGGGTCTGTTGTGGAACGGACAAGATCAGAGGAAGATTGGAAAGTTACTTTTACTGTAATGGGAGCCAAAGTTGATTTTAAGATTGACACAGGAGCAGATATCACTGTAATGTCTTTTGCTGAATTTATGAAACTGCCTCGACAGCCCCAGCTGGCGAAGGTTACTACAAATGTCCATAGTCCTGGTGGCCGCATTGATTGTGTGGGGAAATTTCTTGCCAGTTGTGAGTACAAGCAAAGGAAGTTCACCATGTGGGTGCATGTGATCCGAGGCCAGTGTGTTAATAGTTTATTGAGCAGAAAAGCAGCCTGTGACTTGGGCCTCGTGGCCAGAGTGAATGAGATTTCCGAAGATATGTTTGGCGAGTTGGGCCTACTGAACTGCAAACCTGTCCGTATAGCGTTCAAAAGTGACGCAGTCCCATACAGTATTTCTACTCCTCGTAGAATTCCGTTCCAGCTCATGCCTCAAGTGGAGAAAGAGCTTATGCGCATGAAGTCTATGGGGGTTATTGAAGAGGTTGTTGAAGCGACTGATTGGTGTGCCCCCATTGTTCCAGTTGCAAAGAAAAATGGAAAGGTGCGCATCTGTGTGGACCTGAAAAGGTTGAATGAGGCAGTGAAGAGAGAGAGATTTGTGCTGCCGACATTAGAAGATATAGCTCCGAAGTTGGCTGGGGCGAAGTTCTTTTCCACATTAGACGCTTCTAGCGGCTTTTGGCAGATCCCCCTGGATCCAAAGTGCCGCAAACTGACTACCTTTATCACACCGGTAGGTCGGTTCTGCTTCTGCAGACTCCCCTTTGGGATCTCCTCCGCTCCTGAAATCTTTCAAAGGGAAATGAGTTCTCTCCTGAGTGACCACGTGGGCACAGCGGTCGTCATGGACGACATTCTAGTGTATGGGTCTACAGTGGAGGAGCATGATCAGCGTTTAAGTTGTGTGCTACAGGCTATCAAAGAGTCTGGGCTGAAGCTGAATAAAGAAAAATGTCATTTTAGGAAAACTGAATTATGCTACTTTGGGCATATCATCAACGGGGATGGCATCAAGCCAGACCCCGAGAAAATGTGTGCTATTGAACAGATGAAGAGCCCTTCTGATGTACATGAGCTGAGACAGATATTGGGCCTTGTAAATTATGTGGGCAAGTTTCTTCCAGATTTATCAACAGTTTTACACCCTGTCACAGAGTTGCTTAAGAAAGACGTTGCCTGGGTCTGGGGACCTTCACAAGAAAAAGCTTTTCTGCATGCCAAGTCCCTGCTGGGGTCTGCCCCAGTGCTGGGGTTCTACGACCCTTCAAAAAAGACTGTGGTTAGTGCTGATGCAAGCAGTTATGGGTTGGGGGCTGCACTCCTGCAGCTGAATGACAACAAACTACAGCCCATCGCCTACTGTTCCCGCACACTGACGGCTGCGGAGTCAAAATACGCTCAAATTGAGAAAGAGTGCCTGGCTGCAGTTTGGGCCTGTGAGCGCTTTCAGCGTTATCTAGTGGGTTTGGAGAAATTTAGTCTGGAAACTGACCACAAACCCGCTAGTCCCTCTAATCAATTCTTATGACATTGACAAAACACCCTTGAGATGCCAGAGACTTTTAATGAGACTGCTCAGGTTCAATGTTCAGGCAGTGCATGTGCCGGGGAAACAACTGGTTGTGGCAGATACACTGTCCAGGCTCCCGCTGGCTGCTGCTGAAGATTCCTCCACAGAATCGGATGTGAAAGTGTATGTTGATTCAGTTCTGGCCTCTAAGTCCATTTCTTCAAGGAAACTGGAAGAGATAAAGAAAGAGACATATTTGGACACAGATCTGCAAGAAGTTATAAGGTACATAAAAGAAGGCTGGCCCGAGAGCCGGGCAGCCTGGATGTCTTTAAGTGCTTACCAGCCAGAGAGGTCGCAGCTCACGGAGCTGGAGGGGTTGGTGCTGTTCCAAGACCGCATTGTAATTCCTGTCAGCATGAGGAAAGAGATGTTAAACAGGATTCACGATGGCCACTTAGGCATTACAAAGTGCAGAGAAAGGGCAGCTACAGCTGTGTGGTGGCCTGGGATCAGCTCCGACATTGCAAATCACGTGTCTAAATGTGCCTTTTGCCGGGAACGCCGGCCTACTCAGAGAAGGGAGCCCTTGATGTCTACTCCGCTGCCTGCGGGGCCGTGGCAGAAAATAGCTGCTGATTTGTGTGAACTGCACGGGAAAAAGTTTCTTGTTGTGATCGACTACTATTCCAGGTATTTGGAAATTGCACCGCTGAATGATATCACAAGTCAGGCCGTTATCATTTGCTGAAGAGCTTGTTCGCCCGCTGGGGCATTCCAATGGAGCTGGTGAGTGATAATGGTATGCAGTTCTCTTCTTCAGAGTTCAGTGCTTTCAGCAGGGAATATGATTTTGTACATTCCACGTCAAGTCCACATTATCCGCAGGCCAACGGAATGGCTGAAAGGGCAGTTCAAACAACAAAATTCATTCTAAAGCAATCTGAGCCATACCTAGCCCTCTTGTCATACAGGGCGACGCCCATTCAAGCCGCCGGGTTTAGCCCGGCACAGCTGATGCTAGGACGCCAGATTCGCACCACTTTACCCTCAGTGGGTGTCTTCAAGCCGCCTGGCCCTGTTCCTCGGGACGAAGTCCTTAGGAGGGATGAAGAGGCCAAAAAGGGTTATCGTTTCTTCTACGACAGGAGACATTCTGTCAGGCCCTTACAGGAACTGAAAGCGGGCCAAAGTGTCAGAATTAAACTGGATGATGAGAAGAAATGGAAGATGCCTGCTACGGTAGTTGGCCGCTCTCCAGAACCAAGGTCTTATACAGTCCTTACGGAGGACAGGACATGCAAAGTTACATCAAGCGGAAGAGTGGTGAAACTTCCGGCCCGATATAGGGACTGACTTTAGCTAGAACAGTGACTGGAAGTATGGGCAGAATAATCCCATGGTCACTGTGGACTAGGGTAGTCTACCCCGATGTCCAAGTCAGGATGTAATTTATTTGTTCATGTTTTCTAACCTATTTGTTTTTATAATGTTCAAAAACAAAAATGTTGTTGTATACTCTGTTGGTGTACCTTGTTATCTGTTATATGCAAATGTATGCTTCGCCTTTGAAAAAGGGGAAGATGTGATGAGAGCAGGATGTGATGTCACTAGTTTGGGGGCGGGGTTTAGGTCCGGTGTCTGTGTCACAGTTAGTTTAGTACTATCAACCTGACTAGATGTGAATTGCTATGCTCTGTAATAAAATAGAGTTGTACCATCATTGCTGTGTCCTGCATATGTCCTGCATCTCATGACAGTATCCTTTGTTTAAAAAGCAGTAATGAACTACTAGGGGTAGCTGGAAGCCAATGAGAAGAGGCATATACAGTATGAGCAGCCACCAATAAGCAGCTTCTGTGCCAACCTAGGTATACTTTTTTAACAAGGAGAATGCAACAGATTAGATAATAGAAAATTGTAAAGTTATTTAAAGGGATACTAAACCCACATTTTTTTTATTTCATGATTATGTCACCGGAACTAGAGGCATTTTACTGTTTCCAGATTTGGGCCACATTGGATCATGGTACTTGTAGTTTCAAGGAGATTGCATTTCATTTGTGGGCGTCACTATTACAATGAGGGAGACTCCCTGAACTTCAGGGAGAGTTGGGATGTCTGTACATATATATTTACAATTTGTTGCCATCACTGTGCTACTTACCCCCTTCGCTGGCTGCTGTTATCATGCTGTATCTGACGGCATGAGAACGAGACTTCCATTTGAGCCTATGGAGGCACGCTCTCGTATTGCTGTCAACTTGTAATACCAGCGCACAATAGCAAATATCACTTTCACGCACTTCACTTGTAATCTGGCCCTTAACAGGACAGTAAACCTACCAAATAATGTTATATAATTCTGCACATAGTGCAGAATTATATAACATTAGCTTAGTGCCAAGTTTCAAAAGCAAAGGACTACAGAGATATTTTCCAACTAAAATTGAATTACAGAATTAAATTTTATTACAAGACCAGAGACTCATATTTTGCTTTCTTTCCTTTACTACTTAAATGGCAGTCATTAAAAGCATATATATTAATACAAGAAAACTGTCATATTTAAAAAGAGACAGTTAAAACAGAGAAAAAAATCAGTGACCAATAACAATGTAGAACTAATTAGACCAACACAAAGTAACCAATCAGATTCAAAATATAACCTATAAACTGTCCAACATATAATAACACATCCTCTTTCTTTTACTGCTTCAGTATAAGATAAGTATTGAATTTTAATCTTATTAAAAGTTTGGTTATTATCTTGAGTTTTTTGTTGTTACAGACTTCAGTTTATTGTTATTATTGTTTTTCATATTCTCCTTTTTTGTTTATACAAAAAAATTCTTATTTGTTTTATTATTATTGTTTAACATATTTTCTTGTTTGTATTCATATATATATATTTCTTTATCGTTTATTGTTTACACCTTTTTTGTTTTTTCTAATTTCATCCGTTTTGTCTCTACGCTTTTTTGCTTTTCGTTTGCCCCCTTTGTTTTTCTTGCATTATTACCTTTCACTGTTACCTTGTTTTTTCTATTTGATCTGTTTCTCGCTCCGTCCTCCATCTTGATAAAAATTTTCGTGTCCATCTGCGCATGCGCGCAACGTAGTCATCTTTACTACGCACTTACGCTTTCCCGCCGTTTTGCTTATCCTCTTGCTCAGCTGTTCTTAGCCAGAGATAGTCGCAACTTTGTTGCGATCCTTTGGAAAGTTTCAACTTATAATTATTGCTTTTCTAGATATAAACAAAGCATTATCTCCATCTACTGTTTGGTTTTGGGATTGGTTTTCCACATAACTATTTGATTAATTTTAATTTTCTATAAATTAAAATTCTTCATTATTTTCTTTGTTTTCACATTCTTTGGGGCAATTCGTTTATGTTATGTCAGGATAAATTTTTTTATTAGATTTTATTTCATAAAACCAATAATTTTATTAAGCTTTTATTCAATTATATTTATATAAATTGATAATGTCTCAATCTCCTGATTTGAATCCTTCACTAAATACTGAAGGGATTCAAAAGATGATTGACGCTTCTATGGATGCCATGTTTGAAAAAATTTCTTTTTTGATTAATAAATCAAATTCTAAAAAAGCTGTTAAAAGAAAAAGAACTATTTCTAGTGCAATAAAGACTAGCAAGAAACTTGCCTCAAATGTCTCTGTTCCTTGCAGGAAAGGAAGGAAAACACCTGATTTGTCCTCTACTCCCAAGAGGTTACTGATGGGAGAGGCTTTGGCCAAACAAAATATTTCTGATACTGTTTCTGATACAGAAGTTAATTCTGATTCTTCATTAGATTCAGAAAATTCTGAAGATTATATTTCTCATTCTTCCTCAGAAGACTCTTCGGCTTCTCCGAAAATTAAAAAATTAAAAAAATGTTTTAAAAAATCAAAACATTCTGATTCTAATATAGTCAAATTTTATGATTGTCTAGGTAACCCTAGATTCAATGCAGACGATTTGCACCATCCGAGATCGGCGGAATGGTGCCCTTCTTCTGACATTGCTGAATTTATTGACTACCAGCTTCGGCAGCCCCTTAAAAGGGATTCTCGTAACAAAATGAGGGCTGAATGCCCTAGACCTATTTTACCCAACAACGCTAGTTGCACTCCAGAAGTTGACCCGAAAATTTTGAAATTTATTGGTTCTCCCGGGTTCAAGCTCAAAAAAGGTATGGACAGGGCTTGGAAGATCTGTCAGGATAAAATGCTTGACACAATTGGCCCCCTATCAAAATTATTTGACTTATCAGAACAAGCTGTTTATGATAATTCCCTTCTAGATCCTATAATAGTTAGAGAATGGTTGCAGAGAATGCTTTCCTTTTTAGGAAATGCTAACTCTGCTATGTATACGGAACGCAGACGAAATTTACTGCGTAGAATTGACCCCAGAGTATGCGATTTCGCGATTAATGAAATTAATCCTGACACCAAAGGTTTGTTATTTGGTGATACTTTTATAAAAGAATTGAATAGTTATGTGAATACCTTTTCTAATCTAAATAAGGTGAGAACGTCAATGAAAAAGATATTTCATCATGATCGTTTCTCCGAACAGGCTGGGAAAGGTAGAGGCCGCTTTCCCGGCCGTGCTTCATACCCCAACAGGTCTCACTTCTCCTCTCAACAGTTCCAGCAACAAAGACCATACCAAAATCCAGTTTCCTCAGGTTTTTTCCCATCAAGAGGAAGATATTGGAACCCCAGGATCCAGCGTTCCAGACAAAGATCCCGTGCTTCACAAGGTAAACATTTCTTTTCCCCCTTCTCATGTTTCTTCCCAAAACATAATAGGAGGCAGATTATCTCTCTTTGCTCACAATTGGAACCTGATTACTACAGATCAATGGATTCTTCACACCGTTTCAGGTCTTTTTATAGATTTTATTTCTCCTCCTGTTCAGATTTCTCTTCCCATTCCAATAAAATTTTCAAATTCAGACAGAATTTTGGTTCAAAAAGAAATCTCAAATCTTTTATCAAAACAAGCTATAGAACCTGTTTCAAACCCTCAAAATTGTTTTCTCAGCAATCTTTTTCTTGTAAAAAAGAAAAACGGACAATTTCGTCCAGTCATAAATTTAAGAACTCTAAATTCTTTCGTTGTTTATCAACATTTCAAAATGGAAGGTATTCATCTCCTCAGAGATTGTCTTTTAGACAACGATTATCTTATCAGACTAGATTTGACAGATGCTTACTTGACAGTTCCCGTAAATCAAAAACACAGGAAATTTCTAACTTTTGTTTGGGAAGGAAAAATTTGGAGTTTCACTTGTATGCCTTTCGGCTTATCTTCAGCTCCTTGGATATTCACCAAACTAATGAAACCTATCATCACTTGGCTTCGTCTTCGAGGAGTTCGTCTTATAATTTATTTAGACGATATTTTGATTATGAATCAGAATTCAGTTATTTTAAAATCTCAACTCCATCTTACTTTATATATTTTGGAAAACTTGGGTTTCCTAGTCAACAAAGAGAAATCAGTTCTTTCTCCAACCAAATCTTTAACCTTTCTAGGTTTTCAGATAGATACTTTGAACTCTACTCTCAGTCTTCCCAGGGACAAAATTATGAATATCAAGAAAGAAATTTCAAAAACTCTTTCTTTATCTTTGGTTCCCATCAGGACTATAGCCAGAATAGTTGGGTTACTCTTATCCTCTATTCAGGCTATTTTCCCTGCTCCTCTTCATTACAGGGAACTTCAACGTTTAAAAATTTCTCATCTTCAGAAAGGACTTCCTTACTCCCATTTAATTCCTCTTTCTTTAGAAGCCAAAGAAGAGTTATCTTGGTGGCTTACCCATATAGAAGCTTGGAACGGCAGAGCCATTTTTGGGAAAACTCCGGATCTTGTGATAGAATCCGATGCCAGTCAATCGGGCTGGGGAGCTCGGTGTGGTCCCTCTATCACGGGAGGAAAATGGTCCTCAGAAGAAAAGCGTTTTCATATCAACTGCTTAGAACTTTTGGCAGGCTCTTTTGCAGTCAAGAGTTTTGTCAAAGGTTCTTTTCCTGTGTCCATCTTACTCAGAATGGACAATATTTCTGCAGTTCGATATTTAAATCGTCTCGGTGGTACAAAATCGAGAGATTTATCAATTATTACGAAAGATTTTATTCACCTTTGCTTGGACAGAAATATTTCTGTCAAAGCAGAATATATTCCAGGTTTAGCCAATGTAGCAGCGGATTGGGGTTCCCGATATCTGACAGATTCCAGCGATTGGAAACTTCACCATCAAGTTTTTCGGTCGCTTCAATCTGTCAGAGGTCCCTTTTCAATGGATCTGTTTGCCTCAAGACTGAATTTTCAAATTCATCCATATTTCAGTTGGCGTCCAGATCCAGACGCTCTAGCGATCGATGCATTTCTTCACCCTTGGCCACTTCAAACAACCTATGCGTTCCCTCCGTTTTCCATGATTCAGAGAACCATATCGGTAGTCCTTCGAGATCTTCTTTCGATTCTCCTAATCACTGCCCTTTGGCCATCTCAAGCTTGGTACCCGTCTCTTCTAGAACTATCTGTCAACCATCCTGTTCTTCTTCCTCTTTTTCCTCTTCTATTGTCAGATCCAGAAGGTCATCCTCACGATCTTATTGTTCAAGGTTCTCTTCGTCTCATAGCATGGTCAATTTCAGGCAAGCTTTATCTCTCCAAGGCTTATCACAACGGGTTAAGGACCTCCTTCAAGACTCTTTGGCCCCCGGGACCAAAAAATGCTATTTTTCCGCATGGTCCAGATGGTCTAGCTGGTGCATGGAAAGACATTTGGATCCCTTTTCAGTTGATATAACTTTTATTATTAACTTCCTTACTTCTCTCTTTGATTCTGGTTTAGCTTATAGAACGATCAATGTTTCTAGATCTGCTATTTCTGCTAAACATTCTTTTGTTAATAACATTCCTGTAGGTCAACACCCCTTAATTTGCAAGTTATTGAAAGCAATTAAATTAAAGAGACCTCCGGCTCCTAAGTACTCTTCCTTTTGGGATGTTGATCTTATATTTGCTCTTTTTAAGTCTTGGCCTTCTAATGAATTTTTATCTTTGAAACAACTTTCTGCTAAATTAGCTACTCTTTTGTGTTTAATTTCTTTTCGTAGGGTCTCTGATGTCAGAGCTTTAGACTATAATTCTAAACATTTTTCTCCTGAAGGTGTTACTTTCTTTATTTCTAAAAGAACTAAATATTTTTCAACGTCTATATTCTATCCTTATTTACCTTCTGAACCTCTCCTTTGTGTGGTTTTATGTCTTAAAGAGTATGAACGTAGAACTATTTCTTTTCGTTCTCCTTCTTCTAATCAACTTTTATTATCTTTTGTTCCTCCTCATGATCCTATCTGTTCTACATCTATAGCTAGGTGGGTTAAATGGGTTATGAGTGAGGCAGGCATTGATTGTTCTTTTTCTGCTCACTCTGTTAGAGGATCAGCTGCTTCTAAAGCATTTTTGAAAGCTGCTACCCTTCAACAAATTTTGGCTGCAGCTGACTGGTCTTCTGATTCTATTTTTAATCAATTTTATTTTAAACCCATTGAACATGCCTCGCTTAGCTTATTTTGTTAGTTGCTTTAAACTAGCAAAATATGAGTCTCTGGTCTTGTAATAAAATTCGGATTATCCTAAATTATGAAGGTATAATCTAGATTTTATTAAAGACACAGAGACGAGTATTTTCCCTCCTCTATATTGAATGTTCATATTGTTCCCTCCCTTATTTTATTATGTTGTTATTAATCCTTTTTACATTTGTTTTAGTTATCAATCAATAATATGGACATTCTGCTGGATGGTTTTGTTCCCTCTCACCTATGTGATGATTCAATTCTTCAAGCAAGTTTTCTTCAAAGATTACAGAGTTCCAGTAGATCTTCAAATTCTTCATTCAATTTGGTTATTCCTGCACGGATGTGTTTCCTCTTCAAGTTCCTGCTCTTCAGTCTTCTGGGTTGCCTTTTCGGATGGATCTATTGTGTTTTGATGGACTTTATTTTTTCTTCATCAGTCGACAAGAAAGAGGATGTGTTATTATATGTTGGACAGTTTATAGGTTATATTTTGAATCTGATTGGTTACTTTGTGTTGGTCTAATCAGTTCTACATTTTTATTGGTCACTGATTTTTTCTCTGTTTTAACTGTCTCTTTTTAAATATGACAGTTTTCTTGTATTAATATATATGCTTTTAATGACTGCCATTTAAGTAGTAAAGGAAAGAAAGCAAAATACTTGTCTCTGTGTCTTTAATAAAATCTAGATTATACCTTCATAACTTAGGATAATCCGAATTGTCGTAGTAAAATATCTCTGTAGTCCTTTTGCTTTAGAAACTTGGCGCTAAGCTAATGTTATATAATTCTGGGTAAAATCTTAGTTTAGCGTTCTGAATTATTTTCTCAGCCATATCGCATTATTAAGATTTTACATAATTCTGCTCTATGTGCAGAATTATATAACATTATTTGGTAGGTTTACTGTCCCTTTAATGTTTCCAAATCAGAACACGCAAAGAAATAAAAAAGTGAACTACATGAACATGCCTAAATTAGTTGTGTGTTCGTTTAACCTTTTAAAGCCGTTATGCCGTTCCATTCCGTCATAATTAGACTGGGCTTTAAAGCCGTTATGACGGAATGGAACGTCATAACTAACGGCTGTCCTGAAGCCTTCTGTGCTTCAGGGATTTAATCGCGGTCTGGAGGGCGTTCCTAGGATTGTAGGGACGCCCCCCAGATGCGATCCAATAATTGAAATCTCGCGATCGTATGCACGATCGCGTAGTTTCAATTTGTCTACATCGGAACAGTTGTTCCGATGTAGGCACTTTAACCCTGTCACGAAAGGGTTAAAGAGTATTCCCCAAACATGTAAATATAGATTCAATGAATGGCTCGAAATTGTTTATTTTGAAGAGAAACAAAAATAGAAAAGAAAGTGTTGAAATATTCCTGTTGTTTGGGCGCCCTCAAGTGTTAATTTAATGCAATTACTTCATGTGGTGGCGTTTGTGTCCAACTTTAAGCTTATGTATAAAGTTTTGCGAGCTTGAACATTTCCGGAAGTGTCAGAGGATGCCGGTTGTTGTTGTTGTGAGAGAAGATGAGTGAGATTGTGGAGCGGACCCTGAGTGCGCTTCCAGGGCTCCTCCTGCAGGACCAGTCGCCCGGAGCCAGTACTAGACTAGGGAGCTTGATACGGAACATCACGGCACTCACATCCAAGCAGGTGTGGTTATTTGTGTCGTGGAGTGTCACTGTGTGTGTAAGCTAGTGTCACTTTGTCTTGCTGTGTGTATTTATTTCACTATCGCTTTATGTGTGCCACTGTATGTGGCATAGTTTCACTGTGTTTATAACGGTGTCTGTCACTGTCACAGTCTGCATGTCAATGTAACTCACTGTCAAAGCACTACTGTTAGTTTATCACTAGGTATATGTGTCAGCTAGTGTCACTTTGTTTCGTTTTCTCTTGCTGTGTGTATTTGTTTCACTATCGCTGTATGTGTGTCACTGTCTGTGGCATAGTTTCACTGTGTTTATAACGGTGTCTGTCACTGGCACAGTAACTCACTGTCAAAGCACTACTGTTAGTTTATCACTAGGTATATGTGTCTAAGACAGTATCACACTGATCAGTGTCACTCTTAATCTAGGGCTCTTTTCTTCCTCAGTATCGTTGTTTCTGTGACATTGTCTTATAAAAAGTCCAGTGCCAATCCACTAGAGGGACAAATATCATGTCAATTAAAATGAAAAACACCAGAAACAACAGTGAGAGTGGTTTCCAATCTTTACATGTAGTTTTATAGGAGTATGTCTCTTTAAAATTGGGGTATATTCTTTTGTGTATTGTTTACTAAACTAGAGAACGATCACTGATTTAGATTGTCACATTTATTACGAGGTTGAAGTTGGCTTGTTTTTCGGCCAGCTTCTTATTTGCTGAAGTTGGCTTCTTATTGGGCAACTGATTACAATCAGACAAAAATAGCGGTTTAAACAAAATATCTAAAATTATTTTTATTTTAAATACAGTAATAGAGTTTCCCAAAAACTAAACAAACTTACATTTTATACAAATACACGTTATATTGCAGTAAACATGGCACAATTTTGTTTTGAATAAGTAACTTGTATATTGAAAGGGTTAAAATCCTTTGGCCACTGATTTATGTAAGGATATATACAGGGTGTGAGCCCCTTCACAGAATCCATATGTTTTCAGACTGGCCTAACAGTTTCTATGGCAAACAAACTGGTGCCAACCTTGCCACTTCATATACAGGTAGCCCTCAGTTTACGCCGGGGTTAGGTTCCAGAAGGAATGGTTGTAAATCGAAACCGTTGTAAATTGAAACCCAGTTTATAATGTAAGCCAATGGGAAGTGAGGGAGATAGGTTTCCAGACCCCTCTCAAAATTGTCATAAGTAGCACCTAATACATTATTTTTAAAGCTTTGAAATGAAGACTTTAAATGCTAAACAGCATTATAAACCTAATAAAAGAATCACACAACACAGAATATATAATTAAACTAAGTTAAATGAACAAAACATTTGCTAAACAGCATTATAAACCTAATAAAATAATCACACAACACAGACTTCACTTGCATTTTTCTGCAAACAGTTCTTTCTATGCATTCCAATCTGGACTGATTTTATAGACAGGAAGATCTTGTTCCTTTGAAATCTGCTCGATAGCTCAGGTCTGGTTAAACTGATTAATTTCAGCTTGCTTGGCTTTGCTGCAACACAAGCGGACAGCTCCACCTACTGGCTATTTTAATAAATGCACTGCTTCTCAATGCTTTTCAATAGCAGTCACATGATTGGAAATAAAGGTTGTTATTCTGAAACGGTGTTAATTGAACCGTTGTAAAACAAGGGCCACCTGTATTTTACCTTTTCTGAATAAGTAACTGGTATTTTGAAAGGGTTAAAATCCTTTTGGGCCACTCATTTATGTGTGTGTATATATACAGGGCATGACTCCCTTCATACAATCCACATGTTTAAAGATTGGCCCAATGCCTTTTTATGGCTAACAAAATGGTGTCAAACTTGCCACTTCATATATTTTATCTTTTCTAAATAAATAACTGGTATTTTGAAAGGGTTAAAATCCTTTGGGCCACTCATTTTTGTGTGGATATATACAGGGTGTGAGCCCTTTCATACAATCCACATGTTTTCAGACTGGCCCAACGGTTACTATGGCAAACAAACTGGTGCCAACTTTGCCACTTCATATATTTTACCTTTTCTGAATACGTAACTGGTATTTATTTAAGGGTTAGAATCCTTTAGGCCACTCATTTGTGTGTGAATAAATACAGGGCTTCGAGCCCCTTCATGGGACGGACATGTTCTCAGCCTGGCCCAATGGTTTCTACAGCAAACAAACTGGTGCCAACCTTGCCACTTAATATATATTTTTCTTTTCTAAATAAGTATTTTAAAAGGGTTAAAATCCTTTGGGCCACCAATTTCTGTGTGGATATATACAGGGCGTGAGTCCCTTCATATAATCCACATGTTCTCAGCCTGGCCCAACACTATTTATGGCAAATAAACTGTTGTCAACATTACCACTTCATGTAGTTTACCTTTTCTGAATAAGTAACTGGAATTTTGAAAGGGTTAAAATCCTATGGGCGACTTATTTCTGTGTGGATATATACAGGGTGTGAACCCCTTCATACAATCCACATGTTTTCAGACTGGCCCAATGCCTTTTTATGGCAAACAAACTGGTGCCAAACTTGCCACTTTATATATTTTACCTTTTCTGAATAAGTAACTGGTATTTTAAAAGGGTTAAAATCCTTTGGGCCACTCATTTATCTGTGGATATATACAGAGCTTGAGCTCCTTCATAGGACAGACATGTTCTCAACCTGTCCCAATGGTTTCTATGGCAAATAAACTAGTGCCAACCTTGCCACTTCATATATTTGCCCCTTTTTTTTTTACTTATTCAGAAAAGGTAAAATATATGCAATGGCAATGTTGGCACCAAATTCTTTGCTGCAAAAAGCGTTGGGCAAGCTGAGAACATGTTTATTCTATGAAGGGGCTCAGACATGAGTGACCCAAAGGATTTAAGCCCTTTCAAAATACCAATTACTTATTCAGTAAAGGTAAAATACATGAAGTGGCAAGGTTGGCACCAGTTTATTTGCCATAAATAGCGTTGGGCCAGGTTGAGAACATGCCTATCCTATGAAAGGACTCAGGACCTGTTTATAAATTACAGATAAATGAGTGGCCCAAATTATTTTAATCCTTTCAAAATATCAGTTACTTATTCAGAAAAGGTAAAATATATGAAGTGGCAAGGTTAGCACCAGTTTGCCACAAAAAGGCATTGGGCTAGTCTGTGGATTGTATGAAGGGGCTCAAGCCCTGTATATATCCACACAGAAATGAGTGACCCAAAGGATTTTAACTAGTGATAGACCGATATCGTTTTTTTCAGGGCCAATACAGATTTATTGACTGCCTTTCAGGCCGATAACCGATAAGAACCGATATTCTGTACATTTCAAGTTTTGAAAAATCAACACAATTTCTACATAAATCTGGTATAAACTGAACATGCTTATTAAAATTTAAACAACTGGGAAGAATAAAGTGCTTGAAAATTAACTTATTAAATTGCTTCCCAAAACATAGAAAAATGTCATAAATCCGTTTTTAAACTGCATGCTGATATAAAATTAAATTTAAGTCACTACTGCAAAGCTAGACACTACACAATTTCTTCAGTTCTCCCAGTTAAGTAGAAAAACATAATGCAGAAAGCATAACATTTCAGCATGTTCTCCTGTTAACCTTTTAAAGCCGTTATGACGTTCTATTCCGTCATAATTAGACTGGGCTTTAAAGCCATTATGACGGAATAGAACGTCATAACTAACGGCTGTCCTGAAGCCTTCTGTGCAGTCAGGACTTGATCGCGGTCTTGGGGGTGTTCCTAGGGTTGTAGGGACGCCCCCCAGACGCGATCCAATAATTGAAATCTCGCGATCGTGCAATTTGTCTACATCGGAACAGTTGTTCCGATGTAGGCACTTTAGCCCAGACTCGAAAGGGTTAAACGGCTTCTGTTTTTTTCATATATTGCTGCCACTTCACTAAAAACACGCTCACTTGGTACACTTTATAGATATGGGTTTAAAGTAAAGTAAAAAAAATATATACTGCCACTTTACAGAGAGAGAAAGGATATGCTGGAATATCAGCGCTAGATTTATTTATTTGCTTTAATTTTTAATATGCTCATATATTTACTGGATTGCAAATACCTTCCCTGGTACTGAGGAGTGGACTATAAGTTTCTTTATTATGACACTTATGGGCAGTTTTTTACATGTGTAACAGTGCCACCTAATGGTCAGAGCATTGTTATCCACTGCTAGAGAATATTTATGCTAGTCTCCTATACTTCATAGCTTTCTACTCAAGATTTGTTGTTGTGGACCATAAATTGATGTGCCTGAACAATTATTATTTTTTTTAAAATGTTTTTTTCTATGCCCATGAAAGGGGAAAATTAAAATATTTTAAATTAAAAAAATTGTCAATAGCAGCTTTAGTGAAATGTTTTGCAAATGTGTAAAATTTATCAGAATGCAACAAATAGAACATTATTTGTGACAGCAATTAGCAAACAGATTGATTTTATGTATTGCTGACACCTATGAGCAAATTAAAAGTAATTTAGCTCTGTGTACTTCAGGGAAACTGTAGCTTATTAGTGCCACTTAAAGATCACATTTTCTATTTCACAAATCATATATGTTTGTTTATGCAAGCCCATCTACAAGCCTACCATTGGTGTTATAGTAGTTGGTAACTGAGCTCCCAAGATCACCTGGGCTTGGACTTTCAGTGCTATTTATTATTAGAGGCTATGTCCAGCTTATATGTGCTATAGATGATTTGTGTGATGATTTGTGTCACTTAAAACTACATAGTTTCCCTGAAGTACACAGAGCTAAATTTCTTTTGATTTTCACCATATCGGTAATATCAGTAAGTTTTCTGGCCTATACCGATATTTCAGAAATTCCAAATATCAGCCCTAAAATTTGGCCGCTCCGATATATCGGTCCATCCCTAATTTAAACCCTTTCAAAATACCAGTTACTTATTCAGAAAATGTAAAATATATAAAGTGGCAAGGATGGCACCAGTTTATTTGCCATAAATAGTGTTGGGCCAGTCTGAAAACATTCTGATTCTGTGGATTATATATAATCTCTATCTATCTCTCCTTACATAAATCAGTGGCCCAATGCAGAACACTGCGATGTGCGATCTCATCACAGAAACTGTGCAATGTCTGCAGAAAGACCGGCCGTGGCAGTCAAAAAAATAAATAAATTTTTGCCTGCAATTTTAATTTCTTCCTGCAGGTGTCACTGTTCCGTTCTCAGTGTAAATGTTTACTACTTTCCTCTCTAATTTCCTCCCCCTTCCTGAACTCCAGTGCAGTACAGTGTAACATCACATTGCAGAAAAGTCAGGGCTTAACAAATTTATTCTATTTTAGTCTAGTTTTAGTCGACTGAATCTCCAGTAGATTTTAGTCGACTAAAATCTAAGGGGTTTAGTTAAAGTTTAATGTTTATTTAAGCATTTCTCTATAATTTGCAAACTGATTATATACTCCAGAAGTAAATATAACACCTGTTATAAGGTTTAAACATGCAATACAGACACAGATTTAACCGTTGTGATTTATAACATTTTTATTAAACTTAAAATGAAATAAAACCAAGTTTCATAAACAGAAGTGCAACTTTAAAATCTAAAAAAAAAAACTGTAAACTGTATTGGCCCCCAAGGCAGAACATACAGTGATGTGAGATGTCATCGCAGAAAATGCAGCATGTCTGCAGAAAGAACAGGACACATGCAGGAACTGTTAGCGCTTGAACTTTGTAGTGCTGCTCCACATTAGACAGTTCTCTTCAAACAGAGCTGTGCTCTGGCTGCACTGTATACCTTTTCCTTAACACAGTGCATCCAGGGCAAAGTGCTGTTTGAAGTGAGCAGTCAAATATGCAGTAGCGCTGCAAAGCAGCAGCACATTGCTTGTTAATGGGCTCTCAGAGATTTTTTCAAATCCGCCCCCAGCCTTTCCCAGTCTGCAAAGATGTTTATTCTGAATGTAAGAGCACTGCATCTTTTTATTACTACATTTCTATGTTAGACCAAGAGAAAAGGAAAAAGGTTTATTAAAGAGACAATTTTAAATGTTTTTTTGTATGCAGCTAATTTGCAATGCAATTTTCAACTACTGCACTATATTATAAAACATTAAAAATTGCTTTATTCTTTTTAGTTAACCTGCCAACACATTGCAATTAAACTGGTGCCTTAGTGTAGCTGTCTAACTTAAAATTGATTTTTTTTTTAAAAATGACCTGCAGAAACATTTTCACTAAAAAATCTCATCGCAGAAAGTAAAGAAAAGTTCTGCCTCTGGGGTATTGGCTAAATTGAACATATTACCCAATATAAAAACTTTAACAGTTCTCTGTTAAAGGGACACTGTACCCAAAAATTTTCTTTCATGATTCAGATTGAGCATGAAATTTTAAGCAATTTTCTAATTTACTCCTATTATTAAATTTTCTTCATTATCTTTGTATCTTTATTTAAAATGCAAGAATGTAAGTTTAGATGCCGGCCCATTTTTGGTGAACAACCTGGGTTGTCCTTGCTGATTGGTGGATAAATTCATCCACCAATAAAAAAGTGCTGTCCATAGTACTGAACCCAAAAAAAGCATAGATGCCTTCTTTTTCAAATAACGATAGCAAGAGAACAAAGAAAAATTGATAATAGGAGTAAATTTGAAAGTTGCTTAAAATTGCATGCTCTTTCAGAATAACAAAACAAAATTTTTGGGTTCAGTGTCCCTTTAATAATTAAAACAAGTATCAAGTAACTCAACACAACAAAATGGTTATGCAGCTAGCACAGGCACAGCATAACTTAAACCCATACTTGTGTGTTATGCTTATTTCTATAGGAAGAATCAATTGATTGTTCACAGATTGGAAAAAAAATTCGCCAACGATATTAGCACTGCTCTAGAACTTTCAAACTAATTATATACTCCTGGTGTAAAGGTTTATTAACCTGTTTTTATTTATGGTATTAAGGTTTGAACATGCAATACAGATTTAACAGATTTAACTGTTGTGGTATTGTAAGGTGTATAATCCCACGGGGGGGTGTCAGCGCAGGCCAAAGCCTGGGGCCTAGTGTACCACCTGAGGCATATGTAGATTATCTGATAAGGGCCCCTTAGAATGACTCAGACCACGCAGCATTATGATCGAAAGCCAATTCTGTTTATTGCACAGTGCAAGCCTTTCTTATAGTGACATACAGGGTTAAGGGGATGACACGTTAGGACCGCGTCATCTTACACAGTTATACAGAGCAATTTACAAGGAAAAACTGGAACATGAGTTTCTCATAACAATATTTACAGAGTCATAACAAACTACCATCTGCGGAGACAACCGAGTGTCTAAAGCCTCTTGTTTACATTATCTTATTCTATCTTACTTCTAGGCATTAGGCCAGGGTACATTGGCAAGGCCGAATAGCTAAATAAACTCATAACATGCATATAATTCTCACTGCATAATACCCCAGTATAATAAAGTCTATTCATTACAAAATGGCTGCGAGGAACAAGATGGCTGCGAAGAACAAGATGGCTGCCATCAGGTTCATATTACCCCTAACATACCATCCTTTTATTCTAACAGAATAACATAAAAATAGACAGGCATAGAAAATTAGTAAAGCCTTATATTATGGTAACAGAACTCTATAAGAATACTAAAGAGAAAAATATTCGCATGTCGTGATATACTTTTATAGGCTAATTGTCACTGCATATAGGTACAGTCCCTCCAATACCTTCCATCTATCTTCCAGCCTTCCCAAAACTACCGGTCTACCAGCACAGAGACCCAACCAGCCCCCATCTACCCCCAAACAACGCTGCATCTTCTATCTCTCCACCTGCATTGCTAGCACCCCCCCAATATGTCCAACAGTTCCTTTTCCACAGTAAAGCATGACATAGCAACAGCACAACTGTCTCTAGGTGGCCTCTGAATACTTTAAGAACAGTCTTTGTCCATTTGAGAGCGCTGCACCTTGACACTTTGCTATAATACAGTTCTCCAACAGTTCATTTGCAGTAGGGGTGCTTATCCACGGTTCTTCCGCAGGGAGATACTGGAAATCTGATGGTTTGTTCATGGGGTAGACAAGGCAACCAGTGGATACCCATGGCAAGCAGACACTCGAGTCACAGGGAGTCTAGGAAGCAAACAGAAACAGTACAAGATGAGTACACACCGCAATACAATCACAATTATGTCCAAATAAAACGTCACTTTCATCCTATGTCATTTAAAATCAAACAAAACATTGTTGATATATAATATAAACTAAATACATTGACATTTCTCAGAGAATAATTTACAACTTCTCTATACACTTTTAAATGATACTTCATGAATACTACGCAAGTGAAAATACCTTTGCTTTCATAAACTATAATTATGCTATTCCCTGAAACATTTCTCTGTATATTTACAATAAACTTCTAGCTTAGACGTGTCCTCTTTATGTTCTAAAGGGTGAAGGGTCTAAAATATTATGCTATGTTGCAGCATTTTCCTTGAACATATTTTCTTATACTCAGTGGGCCATTCAATAGGGTACAATACTGCAAAGTTCACAGTTACACTTATCTAAAGAGTTACTTTGTTAAGCACATAAACTACCATGTGCACTAATACCAATGAAGCATATGATTTCTTAGACCAAATATGATCAATAAAAATAAAACAAATACAAGAAAATACAAAACAAGCAATATAAGGAATGGAGTTAAAACAATACTCCCCTAATTTAATTGGTTGATCCTGTAACAGCATAACAGGACTTCCATATCGAGCGGTAAGGCACAGTCCAGAGAAGGATAGTCTTTATGTCCTGAAGACACACATCAGAGAAAACAGTCATGGATTACCCAGAGTCCAGTTCTGGGGCTGGTACCAGCATGCAAAGCAAAGAATGGATCCAAAGATAGTTCAGTAACTTTTTTTTACTGCAGTATGATGGTTAAAACAAGCTTGACAAAAGGTCTTTCAACTTTATCTTTTCTTTAAAGGTTTACTTGCTTTCAATCTTTAATCTTTTGAAGAGTGCACTTATGGAATTTTGCCTGTACAGATTTTACCTAAATATGGAAACTCAAAAATAATTCAGTTAGTGTGTTTCAATCTCTGAAGACAGCATACTCTCATCCTGCAAATACAAATATAGTGTTAAGAACCACATAGAAAAATAAAACATTTTAGGCATCTGAAATTAACACAATAACATTGTACGAGGAGATTCAAAACGTTTTAGGTTCACCTCCTAAAAATAATCACCTCCATTACATAAAGATATTCATCAATACTCATCAATACTTCCCCCATGTTTGCGTAAAACATCTCATGTGACACGCAAACGCAAGATAACAAGAAACTAAACGATAAATCATGCACTCCACTCATGCAGAGACAATTCTCAATAGCAAGTAAAATGAAATACACTTCACAATTCAATATGCTGTCCACAAAAGAGAAAAACATAACAAACAATGAAAACCAATCGTTCTTGTCTTACACAAAACGAAACATTAGCTGCTGACACAAATTTCAAACAACCACAATTAACATAGAATGCAACACATATTCTGACATTCGCTGAAATGCAACACACTCAGAACATGACAAACAATTAAAAACATCCACTATGTACAAAACTTTAATATCACACAAAGAAAGCAATCACAGTAGATGCCCAAGAAACTTAAGTTGCAGATTGCACAAATAAAATTGCGCTTATTTGGGAAAGATCAGATAACCACAGTAGCCACTGTTAAAGGGACATTCTAGGATAAATGAAAATTCATTATTCAGATAGGACTTTTAATTTTAACCAACCTTCCTAGATTAAACCAAACATAGGTAGGCTTATATGCTAATTTTTTAAACCTTTGAGGACTGCCTCTTATCACAGGCTGTATAAATCTCATTACAACACCAAGAGACAGAATACACGTAAGCCATATAAATAAAACCAAAACTGTGAACAGATAAATTAGCTAGTTATATAAATGCAGTAGAATCAGATAAACTGTGCATCATTTGTTTTAGGGGTGTTTATTTCTAGACACCTTATAGACCACGGCTTAGCTGTTAAGCAGCAATCAAAGTCATTGCAATAATAGTGGTAGACTAGTTAATAACCAAATAACTATATATTTTAAAGTGTCACTGAAATCACTTCATTAAATAATATCTCATTTATTTATTGAACGCAGTGGGGGTTATTTTAAATAACAAAGAGTTATATCTGTGAGATACAGTTTGACAGCCACAGAAATAAAATTATAATTTTTTAAGCTATATTCTATGACAGAATATAATATAAATACTTGTTTCTTTGTAGTGAGCAATTTATAGTTATCATTTTTTATAACATAGAACACCAGTACTGCCGCTTTAAATGTACAGTGCAAATTGTTCTCTCTGTAACAAAGACAAACACAAGAGAGAAACTTCTTTTCTTTTTTTTTTTTAAAGAAAACCAAAACATGCACAGTGTTATCAGTCTTTCTCAAGGATAGTGAGGCAAGCTCAAAGTTTCATTTCTACTTAAAGGAGAAACACTGTTTACTGCTTAAAAATATAAATTCAAACTAAAACTTGATAAATGCTAATTAGTTTAACCACAACAAAATTATTGGATTTAACGTTGTATATAATTTGATATTCCCCATTCTGCAGCTCTCCAGCCAAATATAACAACCGCATATAACACAAAAAAATAAGCTTTCTGAAAAAGAAATACTAATACAATTTCCCCTTTAAATTAATCCCAATGATCCTTATAATAAAAAAAATGTATACTGACGTTCATTAAATAGCCTAAACAAGCATAAGCAGCATAAGAACGCACTCACAGTGGGATGCAGGCTAATTAAAGGGACATTTTAACCAAACGCAAAAATAATCTTTAATTGAAACTGCTAATACAGTGAAATGTACTAGTGTTAGGCTTACAGTAAACCTCATCGTCTTTTATGTAAATATTCCCTTAAATTCTCAGATGTTACACCAGTTTTCCTGTATCCCTTTAAATATTTTCACTCCTCTGTTTTTTCTCGATTTTTTTTTTTTTTTTTTCTTCTGTCCGCTAGTCTCACGGATCCCTACACTAAAATTGTAGCCAACTTATCACTTCAGTTTGCATTACAGAGAGAATTAAGTTATGCTGCAAAAAAAAATATCTGCTATCTGAACAGCAAATTTAAAATAAATATATACAAAGAAAGGTCTCTAAAAATATATTTAGCAAACTACTAATACAGGGTTATTGCACTGGTTCTTTAAATAATAAAATGACAATTTTCTATTGCTCCGTCTACGCACTGAGCTCTGATTTTCCAGACAAATATAAGATAATATGCCGCTTGTATAACAAGTCATGGACAATACATTAATAGCAACACCTTGTTACAGTGAACCGTCCCTTTAAGGACTAACCATTCATCACGCAAATTACATATGTATATCCTAACCATAATTTAGGCTGCTTGTATGATTTACCACACCAATTTCACCTCTGTACTGTAGCATGACCTGCAGATTAATTTACTTGCAACAAAAACGGACGCCCTTTTAGAAAAACTTTAAATTACAGCCTATAAATATATTTCATTGTGTGCACCCACGCCGTGCACAGACCTTACAAATACAACATACGTTAACCCATTAATCATACCAGAAACAGTTTCATATTTACCAGAGCGTGACAAAAAATCACACACCATCGCACTTTCAAAGCCGTTACTTCACTTGCAAAAACAATATCATATCTTTACATGCCGAACAACAATTATCACTTAAAACTAAAACTGCATATGAATACCACATACTTAAAACATGCTGGTGACTTTAAAATACAGGTATATAAAATAACATGACCAAATATCTTCTAAAAACGTCTGATTTCCCAGCAGAGAAACAGAAGGAAACATTATTACGATACAGACACACAAGTTCATTTCATCTCGCATACCAGAGATTCACTCCCTTTTTTCCTTTCTCAGAAAAACATCTAATTTCTAGCATACGACATACATATATATATATATATATATATATATACAGGGCTAAAAATTTCAGGTGGTAAGCTACTAGCCGGGCCAAAATGTTACTCGCCACTTCTGAACCTACCCACTATCTTCCCACACCCATTACTACACCCCCTCTTTGCATATGTTTAGTCATTGTGAAACACATTATTGTGGTCATTTTGAATATTTTTTTATTTTATACCTTAAATTAAATAATGCTACATACAGTAATAGATTAACATAGAAATAGAAAGTTGTTGAAGAGAGATTGGAGAAAGAGAGTGCTTACAATCACGGAAGGTC
>NC_069504.1:544535078-544665078 GCF_027579735.1 Bombina bombina | reverse complement strand
GCTTTTACTCATCTCTGGTGTGCCGAGGAGTTTCCTTGTTTTTATATATATATATATATATATATATATACACACACTTCTAAGTGCCATCCTTTTAGGAAGCATATAGTAAAAGCAAGGAGCAGGAGCCCCTCCTAAGTAAGCATATAGACCCCAGCAGTACAGTAAAGCAGGTTCCCAGGCAGACTGACACTGTGGGAACGTACAGCAGACATCAGCGAGGCTGTATGTGAACCTGTCCTCATGCACACTGAGTAAGGGCAAAAACACAGCAACACTGGCTCCTTAAAGACACTGCAGAATAATTTTCACTAAAAAAAAAATCTCATTGCTGAAAATGAAAAAAAAAGTTATGCCTCTGGGCCTTTCACTATACAAGTTACTTATTCAAAACATAACCAAAATTGTGCCATGTTTACCATCTGTTTATTGCAATATAACATGTATTTGTATAAAATATGTTTGTTTAGGTTTTGGGAACGTCTATTATTTTATTTAAACAGCTTTTTTGGCTGAGTATAATCAGTTGCCCAATAAGAAGCTGGCTGAATAAGAAGCCAACTTCAGCCTCGTACATTTTATTAAGGTATCTGCTCATTTGGTCAGTCTTTTTTAATCAGCGGTTCACTGTTCTGAATTAGTTGTTCCTTATTATTTTAACCATCTAATCAGCAGGTTTGTTGATAATATAGTGAGCCTGACATTCTGTGTAATTTTTATGATTTTCCATGCACTTGTATATATTTTATATGCACTTTTATATTATCTGTCTCTTTAGAATACAAACTTTTTAACTTGAATTTTATTTTTTTTATAAATTAAAATGATTCGAGAGATGGATCCTGTTGATTTATCAATTGAAACATAGAATATAATCTATTATTTTTCCATATATTTAATATCCCAGTTGGTAGACATTCCACAAAATCTAGATTTCCTAAAACTGGTAAAAGATGAAAGACCATACATTTAAAGGGACCATAACCACCTTGAGATTTGTATATACAATGTTTAGCTATGTGTAAATAACTTTGCAATATACTTTTATTATTTATTTTGTCTCCTTTCATATAATTTAGCACTGAAAATTGAGCAATTTATAATTCCCAAAACTTCACCCTGCTGACATCTTAAGACTGACTGCTATATACCGGTCCCTAATTGGCTTTGGCTGATAACGACTGCAAAATAATGTCAGACTCAAATTGGTTGTCCAATTTCTCTTATTTTTTTAATATATGAAGATTTTAGCCCAAAGCACACATTCATTTTTATAATATAACATTAAAAATAGATTTGTGCAAAAATATAAAACATTTTTTTAATAGTAATTCCTTTTAGCTTAATATTGGCTTTCTTCTATCATAACATGTGCTTAATTCTCTTGGTATCCTTTGTTGAAGTAGTATCAATGCACTACTGCATGGGGATTTCAAACTAGTCCTCAGGCCTCCTTAACAGGCCATATTTTCAGGATAACCTTGCGTGAGAGCAGGCTAATAACCATGTTTACTAATCAGCTGAAAATCTGGCCTGTAAGGGAGGCCTGAGGACAGATTTGAAAACCCCTGCACTACTGGGAGCTATCTGAATACATTGAATAAACCAATTATAAGAGGCATATATGTGCAGCCACCAACCAGCACTATGCTCCCAGTTGTATTGTTGCTCCTGAGCCTACCTAGGCATGCTTTTTAACAAGCGAGAACACAGCAAATTAAATAATAGAAATACATTGGAAAGTTGATGCATGCTGTATCTAAATCATAACATTTTAATTTTGACTGTACTGGCCCTTTAAGTTAAAGTGATTGTAAATAATATCGTTTGTGAAATGCTAGGATTTACAATTGGAACAAATAAAGGGGACTTTTATTCATGAAGTATAAAATACATCATGCTGAAAGCTCCTTTATTTGTTGGAAGCGTTAGCCGCACTGAGCTGTTCAGGCAGCCCACTGCAGAATGCTATTTTGCTGAGAGGTGACGTTTCCACCTTTTAGCCAATAGCCGTGCGGGCTATCCGGCTTGGCACCAGTTAGAGCGCACGGCTGTTTGCTAAGAGGTGGAAACGTCACCTCTCAGCAAAATAGCGTTCAGCATGAAGTATTTTATACTTCATGAATGAAAGTCCCCTTTATTTGTTCCAATTGTAAATCCTAGCATTTCATAAACACTAGGGTTTACAATCACTTTAATCTTATAACCTGAAAATCACCCAACATTCTCTATTACATTTTTAAATTTAGGATACTTAAATTAAAAATTCATAACAAATAATACTAGGTCATCTGCATAAATAGAGAACTTACATTCCTCATTTCCTAGCCAAATCCCTTCTATTTCTTGTTTTATATGTATTGCTAAAGATTCAATGGCAGTGTTATAGTGGTGACATTGGACAGCCCTGCCTTGTACCCCATCTTAATTCCTGCCTGTTTCTTACTTTGAATGTCTTTTCCCAGCAGTATTTTATGGTTGCCACTCAGGAAGCTGCCTTTTCCCCTGTACGTGTTCTCTTATGTTCTAATATTGTTTCTCCACAACCCTCTGGTGTGATTTTTCTGAGTGTTTTTGTTTCTTTTAAAGGGGTACCCCAATTTTTTTTTTCATTATTCATATAGAGTAAGCAATTCTTCGTTCTCTTGGTATCTTTATTTTAAAAAGCAGGAATGTTCAGCACCTGGGTAACACTTGCTGATTAGTGGCTAAATGTAGCCACCAATCAACAAGCGCAGTTGAGGGTGCTGAGCAAAAAATGAGCCAGCTCCTATGGTTACATTCCTGCTTTTTCAAATAAAGATTCCAAGAGAATAAAGAACAATTGACACTAGGAGTAAATTAGAAAGTTGCTTAAAATTACATGCTCTATGGCCTAGATTTGGAGTTTGGCGGTAGCCGTGAAAACCAGCGTTAGAGGCTCCTAACGCTGGTTTTAGGCTACCTCCGGTATTTGGAGTCACTCAAAAAAGGGTCTAATGCTCACTTTTCAGCCGCGACTTTTCCATACCGCAGATCCCCTTACGTCAATTGCGTATCCTATCTTTTCAATGGGATTTTTCTAACTCCGGTATTTAGAGTCGTGGCTGAAGTGAGCGTTAGAAATCTAACGACAAAACTCCAGCCGCAGAAAAAAGTCAGTAGTTAAGAGCTTTCTGGGCTAACGCCGGTTCATAAAGCTCTTAACTACTGTACTCTAAAGTACACTAACACCCATAAACTACCTATGTACCCCTAAACCGAGGTCCCCCCACATCACCGCCACTCAATTAAATTTTTTTAACCCCTAATCTGCCGACCGCCACCTACGTTATACTTATGTACCCCTAATCTGCTGCCCCTAACACCGCCGACCCCTATATTATATTTATTATCTCCTAATCTGCCCCCCTCAACGTCGCCTCCACCTGCCTACACTTATTAACCCCTAATCTGCCGAGCGGACCTGAGCGCTACTATAATAAAGTTATTAACCCCTAATCCGCCTCACTAACCCTATAATAAATAGTATTAACCCCTAATCTGCCCTCCCTAACATCGCTGACACCTAACTTCAAATATTAACCCCTAATCTGCCGACTGGAGCTCACCGCTATTCTAATAAATGTATTAACCCCTAAAGCTAAGTATAACCCTAACACTAACACCCCCCTAAGTTAAATATAATTTTAATCTAACGAAATTAATTAACTCTTATTAAATAAATTATTCATATTTAAAGATAAATACTTACCTGTAAAATAAACCCTAATATAGCTACAATATAAATTATAATTATATTATAGCTATTTTAGGATTAATATTTATTTTACAGGTAACTTTGTAATTATTTTAACCAGGTACAATAGCTATTAAATAGTTAAGAACTATTTAATAGCTAAAATAGTTAAAATAATTACAAATATACCTGTAAAATAAATCCTAACCTAAGTTACAATTAAACCTAACACTACACTATCAATATATAAATTAAATAAAATACCTATAATTATCTACAATTAAACCTAACACTACACTATCAATAAATAAATTAAATACAATTCCTACAAATAAACACAATGAAATAAACTAAAGTACAAAAAATAAAAAAGAACTAAGTTACAAAAAATAAAAAAATATTTACAAACATTAGAAATATATTACAACAATTTTAAACTAATTACACCTACTCTAAGCCCCCTAATAAAATAACAAAGCCCCCCAAAATAAAAAAATGCCCTACCCTATTCTAAATTACTAAAGTTCAAAGCTCTTTTACCTTACCAGCCCTGAACAGGGCCCTTTGCGGGGCATGCCCCAAGAAGTTCAGCTCTTTTGCCTGTAAAAAAAAAACCATACAATTCCCCCCCCCCCCAACATTACAACCCACCACCCACATACCCCTAATCTAACCCAAACCCCCCTTAAATAAACCTAACACTAAGCCCCTGAAGATCTCCCTACCTTGAGTCGTCTTCACCCAGCCGAGCCAAATTCTTCATCCAAGCGGAGCAAGAAGAGGTCATCCATCCGGTAGAAGTCTTCATCCAAGCGGGGCAGAAGAGATCTTCCATCTGATTGAAGTCTTCATCCAAGAGGCATCTTCTATCGTCATCCATCCGGAGTGGAGCGGCAGCATCCTGAAGACCTCCGACGCGGAACATCCATCCTGGCCGACAACTGAACGACAAATGACGGTTCCTTTAAATGACGTCATCCAAGATGGCGTCCCTCGAATTCCGATTGGCTGATAGGATTCTATCAGCCAATCGGAATTAAGGTAGGAATATTCTGATTGGCTGATGGAATCAGCCAATCAGAATCAAGTTCAATCCGATTGGCTGATCCAATCAGCCAATCAGATTGAGCTCGCATTCTATTGGCTGTTCCGATCAGCCAATAGAATGCGAGCTCAATCTGATTGGCTGATTCAATCAGCCAATCAGATTTTTCCTACCTTAATTCCGATTGGCTGATAGAATCCTATCAGCCAATCGGAATTCGAGGGACGCCATCTTGGATGACGTCATTTAAAGGAACCGTCATTCGTCGTTCAGTCGTCGGCCACGATGGATGTTCGGCGTCGGAGGTCTTCAGGATGCTGCCGCTCCACTCCGGATGGATGACGATAGAAGATGCCTCTTGGATGAAGACTTCAATCGGATGGAAGACCTCTTCTGCCCCGCTTGGATGAAGACTTCTACCGGATGGATGACCTCTTCTTGCTCCGCTTGGATGAAGAATTTGGCTCGGCTGGGTGAAGACGACTCAAGGTAGGGAGATCTTCAGGGGCTTAGTGTTAGGTTTATTTAAGGGGGGTTTGGGTTAGATTAGGGGTATGTGGGTTGTGGGTTGTAATGTTGGGGGGGGGTATTGTATGGGTTTTTTTTACAGGCAAAAGAGCTGAACTTCTTGGGGTATGCCCCGCAAAGGGCCCTGTTCACGGCTGGTAAGGTAAAAGAGCTTTGAACTTTAGTAATTTAGAATAGGGTAGGGCATTTTTTTATTTTGGGGGGCTTTGTTATTTTATTAGGGGGCTTAGAGTAGGTGTAATTAGTTTAAAATTGTTCTAATATATTTCTAATGTTTGTAAATATTTTTTTATTTTTTGTAACTTAGTTCTTTTTTATTTTTTGTACTTTAGTTAGTTTATTTCATTGTATTTATTTTTAGGAATTGTATTTAATTTATTTATTGATAGTGTAGTGTTAGGTTTAATTGTAACTTAGGTTAGGATTTATTTTACAGGTATATTTGTAATTATTTTAGCTATTAAATAGTTCTTAACTATTTAATAGCTATTGTACCTGGTTAAAATAATTACAAAGTTACCTGTAAAATAAATATTAATCCTAAAATAGCTATAATATAATTATAATTTATATTGTAGCTATATTAGGGTTTATTTTACAGGTAAGTATTTATCTTTAAATAGGAATAATTTATTTAATAAGAGTTAATTAATTTCGTTAGATTAAAATTATATTTAACTTAGGGGGGTGTTAGTGTTAGGGTTAAATTTAGCTTTAGGGGTTAATACATTTTATTAGAATAGCGGTGAGCTCCAGTCGGCAGATTAGGGGTTAATAATTGAAGTTAGGTGTCGGCGATGTTAGGGAGGGCAGATTAGGGGTTAATACTATTTATTATAGGGTTAGTGAGGCGGATTAGGGGTTAATAACTTTATTATAATAGCGGTGCGGTCCGCTCGGCAGATTAGGGGTTAATAAGTGTAGGCGACGTTGAGGGGGGCAGATTAGGGGTTAATAAATATATAGGGGTTGGCGGTGTTAGGGGCAGCAGATTAGGGGTACATAGGGATAATGTAAGTAGCGGCGGTTTACGGAGCGGCAGATTAGGGGTTAATAATAATATGCAGGGGTCAGCAATAGCAGGGGCGGCAGAATAGGGGTTAATAAGTGTAAGGTTAGGGGCGTTTAGACTCGGGGTACATGTTAGAGTGTTAGGTGCAGACGTAGGAAGTGTTTCCCCATAGGAAACAATGGTGCTGCGTTAGGAGCTGAACGCGGCTTTTTTGCAGGTGTTTTTTTTTCAGCTCAAACAGCCCCATTGTTTCCTATGGGGGAATCGTGCACGAGCACGTTTTTGAGGCTGGCCGCGTCCGTAAGCAACTCTGGTATCGAGAGTTGCAGTTGCGTTAAATATGCTCTACGCTCCTTTTTTGGAGCCTAACGCAGCCTTTCTGTGGACTCTCAATACCAGAGTTATTTTTATGGTGCGGCCAGAAAAAAGCCAGCGTTAGCTACGCGGGTCGTTACCGACAAAACTCTAAATCTAGCCGTATCTGAATTAATTATCCCTTTATGTATCTTTATTTGTTTAACTGTAGGATTGTGTGGTGTAATTAGGCTGCAAAAATAGAATTAAAACAACCTGAATGGAAATTCCTAATTTTAAAGACACAGCCATTAGGTGGAATGAAGGTTACAATTTTCAGATGAGTCCCTCCTTGCTTGGTGAATGAAATTGTGGAAGAAGATTGCAGAGTAGTCCACCTTCTTAGTAAAAGACTACATTGTATTGGTTTAAATTGGTGCCATACAGTATAATTGACTTTATCCTTCACTGCAAAACTTCCACTCAGCAAACCACTATATCCATATTTTTTTTTCATTTTGCTTTGAATTTTTTTTGTATAAGCTGAATAAAATTTTAGCTTGTGCTATATTTTTCCTCAGGCTAAGTTTAAACTAGATTTAAAACCTACGTATAAAAACATTCTTTAGTTTTTTTTTTTTAAAAAGATGGTTTTCCATTTGCAGTTATTTTCATAAGTTGGTGTTAGTTTTTAGCGTATAAAATAAAGGGTTTCTGCCAAAATAATTACACCAACATATAGATGCATTTTCTCCAACATTGGTGTGTCCGGTCCACGGCGTCATCCTTACTTGTGGGATATCTCTTCCCCAACAGGAAATGGCAAAGAGTCCCAGCAAAGCTGGCCATATAGTCCCTCCTAGGCTCCGCCCACCCCAGTCATTCTCTTTGCCGTTGCACAGGCAACATCTCCACGGAGATGGTTAAGAGTTTTTTGGTGTTTAAATGTAGTTTTTATTCTTCTATCAAGTGTTTGTTATTTTAAAATAGTGCTGGTATGTACTATTTACTCTGAAACAGAAAAGGATGAAGATTTCTGTTTGTGAGAGGAAGATGATTTTAGCAGACAGTAACTAAAATCGATTGCTGTTTCCACATAGGACTGTTGAGATGAAGTAACTTCAGTTGGGGGAAACAGTTAGCAGACTTTTCTGCTTAAGGTATGACTAGCCATATTTCTAACAAGACCATGTAATGCTGGAAAGCTGTCATTTCCCCTCATGGGGACCGGTAAGCCATTTTCTTAGTCAAACAAACAGAATAAAGGGCTTAATATGGGCTATAAAACTGGTAGACATTTTTATGGGCTAAATCGATTGCTTTATTTGGGCATTTTATTCATATTTATGCTGACAATTCACATTTATAAACTTGGGGAACGTTTATTAAACGGCAGGCACTATGTTAGACACCTTTTCCAGTCAGGGGGCCTTCCTAGTTGTAAGCTGAGCCTCATTTTCGCGCCATTACTGCACAGTTGTTTTTTGAGAGCAGGGCATGCAGATGCATGTGTGAGGATCTGAAAGTTGCTGGAAAAGTTTCTAGAAGGCGTCAATTGGTATTGTATTCCCCTCTGGGCTTGGTTAGGTCTCAGCAAAGGCTATAGCTGGGACTGTATAGGGGTTAAATTTGTAAACGGCTCCGGTTCCGTTATTTTAAAGGTTAAAGCTCTGAAAATTGGTGTGCAATACTCTTAATGCTTTAAGACACTGTGGTGAAATTTTGGTAATTTTTGAACAATTCCTTCATACTTTTTTACATATTCAGTAATAAAGTGTTTTCTGTTTATAATTTAAAGAGACAGTAACGGTTTTGTTTTAAAACGTTTTTTGTGCTTTATTGACAAGTTTAAGCCTGTTTAACATGTCTGTGCCTTCGGATAAGCTATGTTATATATGTATGAAAGCAAATGTGTCTCCCAATTTAAATTTGTGTGATAATTGTGCCATAGCGTCCAAACAAAGTAAGGACAGTACTGCCACAGATAATGAAATTGCCCAAGATGATTCCTCAGATGAGGGGAGTAAACATGATACTACATCATCTCCTACTGTGTCTACACCAGTTTTGCCCACACAGGAGGCCCCTAGTACATCCAATGCTTATTACCATGCAACAATTAACGGCTGTAATGGATAACTCCATAGCAAATATTTTATCCAAAATGCCTACTTATCAGAGAAAGCGCGATTGCTCTGTTTTAAACACTGAAGAGCAGGAGGGCGCTGATGATAATTGTTCTGTCATACCCTCACACCAATCTGAAGGGGCCATGAGGGAGGTTTTGTCAGATGGGGAAATTTCAGATTCAGGAAAAATTTCTCAACAAGCTGAACCTGATGTTGTGACATTTTAAATTTAAATTAGAACATCTCTGCGCACTGCTTAAGGAGGTGTTATCTACTCTGGATGATTGTGACAACTTGGTCATTCCAGAGAGATTATGCAAGATGGACAAGTTCCTAGAGGTTCCGGTGCACCCCGACGCTTTTCCTATACCCAAGCGGGTGGCGGACATAGTGAATAAGGAGTGGGAAAAGCCCGGCATACCTTTTGTTCCCCCCCCTATATTTAAGAAATGATTTCCTATGGTCGACCCCAGAAAGGACTTATGGCAGACAGTCCCTAAGGTCGAGGGGGCAGTTTCTACTCTAAACAAACGCACTACTATTCCTATCGAGGGTAGTTGTGCTTTCAAAGATCCTATGGATAAAAAATTGGAGGGTTTGCTTAAAAAGATTTTTGTACAGCAAGGTTACCTTCTACAACCCATTTTGTGCATTGTTCCTGTCACTACAGCAGCGTGGTTCTGGTTCGAGGAACTAGAAAACTCGCTTAGTAGAGAGACTCCATATGAGGAGGTTATGGACAGAGTTCACGCACTTAAGTTGGCTAACTCTTTTATTTTAGATGCCGCTTTGCAATTAGCTAGATTAGCGGCGAAAAATTCAGGGTTTGCTATCGTGGCGCGCAGAGCGCTTTGGCTAAAGTCTTGGTCAGCGGATGTGTCATCCAAGACAAAATTGCTTAACATCCCTTTCAAAGGTAAAACTCTATTTGGACCAGAATTGAAAGAGATTATTTCAGACATCACTGGGGGAAAGGGCCACGCCCTTCCACAAGATAGGCCTTTCAAGGCCAAGAATAAGTCTAATTTTCGTTCCTTTCGCAATTTCAGGAACGGACCGGCCTCTAATTCTGCATCCTCTAAGCAAGAGGGTAATGCCTCACAACCCAAACCAGCCTGGAAACCGATGCAAGGCTGGAACAAGGGTAAGCAGGCCAAGAAGCCTGCCGCTGCTAACAAAACAGCATGAAGGAGTAGCCCCCGATCCGGGACCGGATCTAGTGGGGGGCAGACTCTCTCTCTTTGCTCAGGCTTGGGCAAGAGATGTTCAGGATCCCTGGGCGCTAGAAATAGTTTCTCAGGGTTATCTCCTGGAATTCAGGGAACTACCCCCAAGGGGAAGGTTCCACATGTCTCACTTATCCTCAAACCGAATAAAGAGACAGGCGTTCTTACATTGTGTAGAAGACCTGTTAAAGATGGGAGTGATACACCCAGTTCCAATAAAGGAACAAGGAATGGGATTTTATTCCAATCTGTTCGTAGTTCCCAAAAAAGAGGGAACTTTCAGACCAATTTTGGATTTGAAGATCCTAAACAAATTTCTCAGGGTACCATCGTTCAAGATGGAAACCATTCGAACGATTCTACCCACTATCCAGGAAAGTCAATTTATGACTACCGTGGATCTAAAGGATGCGTACCTACATATTCCTATCTACAAAGAACATCATCAGTTCCTAAGGTTCGCCTTTCTGGACAAGCATTACCAGTTTGTGGCCCTCCCATTCGGGTTAGCCACCGTTCCAAGGATTTTCACAAAGGTACTAGGGTCCCTTCTAGCGGTTCTAAGACCGAGGGGCATTGCAGTAGTACCTTACTTGGACGACATTCTAATACAAGCGTCGTCCCTGTCAAAAGCAAAGGCTCATACAGACATCGTTCTGGCCTTTCTCAGATCACACGGATGGAAGGTGAACATAGAAAAAAGTTCTCTGTCTCCGTCGACAAGAGTTCCCTTCTTGGGAACAATAATAGATTCCTTAGAAATGAGGATTTTTCTGACAGAGGTCAGAAAGTCAAAACTTCTAAGCACTTGTCAAGTTCTTCATTCTGTTCCTCGTCCTTCCATAGCGCAGTGCATGGAAGTAGTAGGGTTGATGGTTGCAGCAATGGACATAGTTCCTTTTGCACGAATTCATCTAAGACCATTACAACTGTGCATGCTCAAACAGTGGAATGGGGACTATACAGACTTGTCTCCAATGATTCAAGTAGATCAGAAGACCAGAGATTCACTCCGTTGGTGGCTGAACCTGGACAATCTATCCCAGGGAATGAGCTTCCGCAGACCAGAGTGGGTCATTGTCACGACCGACGCCAGTCTAGTGGGCTGGGGCGCGGTCTGGGAATCCCTGAAAGCACAGGGTCTATGGTCTCGGGAAGAGTCTCTTCTCCCGATAAACATTCTGGAACTGAGAGCGATATTCAATGCTCTCAGGACTTGGCCTCAACTAGCAAAGGCCAGATTCATAAGATTCCAATCAGACAACATGACGAACGTTGCTTATATCAATCATCAGGGGGGAACAAGGAGTTCCCTGGCGATGAAAGAAGTGACCAAAATAATTCAATGGGCAGAGGATCACTCCTGCCACCTGTCTGCGATCCACATCCCAGGTGTGGAAAACTGGGAGGTGGATTATCTGAGTCGTCAGACATTCCATCCGGGGGAGTGGGAACTCCACCCGGAGATCTTTGCCCAAATAACTCAATTATGGGGCATTCCAGACATGGATCTGATGGCGTCTCGTCAGAACTTCAAGGTTCCTTGCTACGGGTCCAGATCCAGGGATCCCAAGGCGACTTTATGCTTACCTGATAAATTACTTTCTCCAACGGTGTGTCCGGTCCACGGCCCGCCCTGGTTTTTTTAATCAGGTCTGATGAATTATTTTCTCTAACTACAGTCACCACGGTACCATATGGTTTCTCCTATATTTTTCCTCCTGTCCGTCGGTCGAATGACTGGGGTGGGCGGAGCCTAGGAGGGACTATATGGCCAGCTTTGCTGGGACTCTTTGCCATTTCCTGTTGGGGAAGAGATATCCCACAAGTAAGGATGACGCCGTGGACCGGACACACCGTTGGAGAAAGTAATTTATCAGGTAAGCATAAATTCTGTTTTTATTTGGTTGTAAATGTAACTGGTATGTTACTCAGTTGATCACATTCTGTTAATATAAACCACATATTTTTTTTTTTTCAGGAGGAAGAAAAATTAATTCAACAGGAGCTTGTCAGTTTGAAATCAACAGTTTCCTCTCCAAATACAACATTGGTAAAACATTTTTTATGTTCCTCAGAGGGAAGACTGAAAATAAAAATTGATTTGTCTTACTAAAAAGAAATATTTATTTAGAAAGGTATTTTTTTATGTTAATCCAAAAAGAAACAGAGAACAGCAAGGATTCTAATGCATATGTTTGATAGTGCCTCATAGGGATTTGCTTTATCTGTGTACAACCTTTTTATAGGAGATAAACACATTGTTGTGTTTAAGCAATACTACAAAAAAATAGCATCAAAGTGTTTTATTATTGCTCGTTAAAGGGACATAGTACTGTAAAATTGGTTTCCCCTTAATGTGTTAACAATGACGTTATACCAGCTGCAGAGTATTAAAGGGACATGAAACTCGAAAGTTTTCTTTCATTATTCTGAAAAAGAATACAATATATATAAAAAAAAAAAAGTTTCTAATTTAATTCTATTATTCAATTTGCTTTGTTTCTCATGTTATGCTTTGTTGAAGAGATACCTAGGTAGGTAGCGTGCACATGCTTGATGCACTACATGAGAGGAAATAGTGCTGCCATCTAGTGCTCTTGCTAATGTATAACATTGTTGCATAACTGATGCCATATAGTGCCTCAGACACATGCACACTCATGAGCCCCCTTTTTTTACTTCTTTTCAACAAAGAATAACAAGAAAACTAAGAAAATGTGTGTCTTTAGCAGACAGTACAGTGCATCCTAGAGTACATATGTTAATCTTTTCATAAACAATATATTATTGTTTACCTTTTGATGATACATAGTAAAAATAAACTGCAGTGTACACTTTTGTCTATAAGTTACCTTTGAAAACCTGACGACAAGTAGACCAGATAAATATACTCAAGGGTTTGCAAGGTCTGTATCCCTGTACCACTACTGAATTGTAGAACCCTACAAATGTTGCAAACAAAATTGCAATTTTATTTAGTTTTTACATTTTTTTTGTATGCATTTATTTTTAATGCATACTACTGACTTGTATATCTTATCTGTGTATTGCCAATTTGCAGGCACTGCATCACTTCTAACAAACCAGCTTTAATGAGGAAGGGAGATACTTTAAAAGTCATATAAAATGCTTACAAGCTCATTTTACAAATAAACTTTCATTAAAGGGACATGGAACCCCAGCAATTTCTTTCATGATTCAGATACAACATACAATTTAAAAAAAAAACTTTTTCAATTTTCTTCTAGCTTCTCTGCTTTGTTCTCTTATTATCGGTTATTTGTAGAGCGCCACCAGATTCCGCAGCGCTATAAACATAGGCGGTATACAAGGTAACAGAGGGTTAAATGGGTAGAGGGCCCTGCCGAAAGTCGCACTGTTGCATTCAGCTCTTATGAAGGCGACGATTCTCTTGGTATCTTTTGTTGAAAAAAAGAAACCTAGGTAGGCTCAGGAGCCGGGAGATAGCTGCTGATTGGTGGTTGAACAAATATGCTTCTTGTCATTGGTTTACTGATGTGTTCCGCTAGTTCCCAGTAGTGCATTGCTGCATCTTCAATAAAGGAAATCAAGAGAATGAAGCAGAAGGAAAAATAGAAGTAAATGTTAAAGTTGTTTAAAATTACATGCTCTTTTTTAATCTGGAAAGACAAATTTTGGGTTTCATGTCCTTTTAATTATTTTGCCCCCTTTCCTGTTATTTAGCACTAAAAATGTTGGGTTTTTCAAGTCCTATGAGAATTATAATTGCACACTGCACATGCCTATCTCTGATTGATCAATGCAAGGGTTTGTTTATATCTGCCTGCAGCAGAGGAGATAAATTAAAAGACTTTGAAAAGGGTGTATCCAGGTACTGAAAAACAATACAAATAGCAGTATATGTATGTGCATACAAAATAAATGTTTTAAGCGATCTTACACTTAATTGTAGATATAAACTATGCACTTTTAATGTTCCCTTTAAATCTTGTTACTTGTGTACTGCCGTTGTGAATCACTGCTCTTTATTACCAGTTGCATAAATCTACTAACTAGCTTTTTCATTTGAACAAATGTAAAAAATATTAATTATTCTTTCATGTGTAAACAGGTATTTCTCCTGTTAAGTGTGGTCAGTCCACGGGTCATCATTACTTCTGGGATATTATCTCCTCCCCTACAGGAAGTGCAAGAGGATTCACCCAGCAGAGCTGCTATATAGCTCCTCCCCCCTACGTCACCTCCAGTCATTCTCTTGCACCCAACGAATAGATAGGATGTGTGAGAGGACTGTGGTGATTTAATTAGTTTATTATCTTCAATCAAAAGTTTGTTATTTTATAATAGCACCGGAGTGTGTTATTCATTCTCTGGTAGAATTTGAAGAAGAATCTACCTGAGTTTTTTCTATGATTTTAGCCGGAGTAGTTAAGATCATATTGCTGTTTCTCGGCCATCTGAGGAGAGGTAAACTTCAGATCAGGGGACAGCGGGCAGATTAATCTGCAAAGAGGTATGTAGCAGTTTGTTATTTTCTGACATGGAATTGATGAGAAAATCCTGCCATACCGTTCTAATGTAAAATCAGCCTTAAATGCAGTAGATGTAGCTGGTATCAGGCTGTCATGTATGTATATTTTACACTTCAGTATTCTGGGGAATGGTACTTCACTGGATTTATACTGTATGCATAGACTTAACCTAATTTGCAGGGACTTGCAATAGGTTTTAAATAACAATTAATTTATTGAGGTTAAACGTTTTTTTGCTGGCATGTAAAAACGTTTATTTCTCTGAGGTACTGGGTGAAAAAATGTTTTGGGCACTATTTTTTCCACTTGGCAATAGTTTTGTTTAAATTAAAGCAGTTCACTGATCTCTCTCACTGTTATGTGTGAGGGGGAGGGGCCATTTTTTGGCGCTTTTACTACGCATCAAAAAACTCAGTCAGAGGTTCATTTTCTTCCTGCATGATCCGGTTCATCTCTACAGAACTCAGGGATCTCCAAAGTCTTTTTTGAGGGAGGTAATCATTTACAGCAGAGCTGTGAAGATTGTAGTTGACTGTGATAAAAAACGTTTATTTGTGTTTTTTTTCTGCTGCCAGGGTTAGTTATCCTTTGCTAATGGGAACAATCCTTTGCTAAAATTGTATATTTCTTACAAAGATTTGATGCTATAACTTAATTATTTTCAACTGTCATAATTTTTTCTGTGCTTCTTATAGGCACAGTTCGTTTTCATATTATTGTAAATTACTTGAAAAAGCATTTCCAAGTTGCTAGTTAATTGCTAGTGTGTTAAACATGTCTGATTCAGAGGAAGATACATGTGCTATATGTGCTAATGCCAAAGTGGAGCCCAATAGAAATTTATGTACTAACTGTATTGATGCTACTTTAAATAAAAGTCAATCTGTACAAATTGAACATATTTCACCAGACAACGAGGGGAGAGTTATGCCGACTAACTCGCCTCACGTGTCAGTACCTGCATCTCCCGCTCGGGAGGTGCGTGATATTGTAGCGCCGAGTACATCTGGGCGGCCATTTCAAATCACATTACAGGATATGGCTACTGTTATGACTGAAGTTTTGGCTAAATTACCAGAACTTAGAGGCAAGCGTGATCACTCTGGGGTGAGAACAGAGTGCGCTGATAATATTAGGGCCATGTCAGACACTGCGTCACAGGTGGCAGAACATGAGGACGGAGAACTTCATTCTGTGGGTGACGGTTCTGATCCAAACAGACTGGATTCAGATATTTCAAATTTTAAATTTAAGCTGGAAAACCTCCGTGTATTACTAGGGGAGGTGTTAGCGGCTCTGAATGATTGTAACACAGTTGCAATACCAGAGAAAATGTGTAGGTTGGATAAATATTTTGCGGTACCGGCGAGTACTGATGTTTTTCCTATACCTAAGAGACTTACTGAAATTGTTGCTAAGGAGTGGGATAGGCCCGGTGTGCCGTTCTCACCTCCTCCGATATTTAGAAAAATGTTTCCAATAGACGCCACCACACGGGACTTATGGCAAACGGTCCCTAAGGTGGAGGGAGCAGTTTCTACTTTAGCTAAGCGTACCACTATCCCGGTGGAGGATAGCTGTGCCTTTTCAGATCCAATGGATAAAAAGTTAGAGGGTTACCTTAAGAAAATGTTTGTTCAACAAGGTTTTATATTGCAACCTCTTGCATGTATTGCGCCTGTCACGGCTGCAGCAGCATTTTGGTTTGAGTCTCTGGAAGAGACACTTGAATCAGCTACACTAGATGAGATTACACTCAAACTTAGAACCCTTAAGTTAGCTAACTCATTTATTTCAGATGCCGTAGTACATTTAACTAAACTTACGGCTAAGAATTCCGGATTTGCCATTCAGGCACGCAGAGCGCTGTGGCTAAAATCCTGGTCAGCTGATGTTACTTCTAAATCTAAATTGCTTAATATACCTTTCAAAGGGCAGACCTTATTCGGGCCCGGGTTGAAGGAGATTATCGCTGACATTACAGGAGGTAAAGGCCATGCCCTGCCTCAGGACAAAGCCAAACCTAGGGCTAGACAGTCTAATTTTCGTTCCTTTCGTAATTTTAAAGCAGGAACAGCATCAACTTCCTCTGCACCAAAACAGGAAGGAGCTGTTGCTCGCTACAGACAAGGCTGGAAACCTAACCAGTCCTGGAACAAGGGAAAGCAGGCCAGGAAGCCTGCTGCTGCCCCTAAGACAGCATGAATCGAGGGCCCCCGATCCGGGACCGGATCTAGTAGGGGGCAGACTTTCTCTCTTCGCCCAGGCTTGGGCAAGAGATGTTCAGGATCCCTGGGCGTTAGAGATCATATCTCAAGGATACCTTCTGGACTTCAAATCCTCTCCCCCAAGAGGGAGATTTCATCGGTCAAGGTTGTCAACAAACCAAATAAAGAAAGAAGCGTTCCTACGCTGCGTACAAGATCTTTTATTAATGGGAGTGATCCATCCAGTTCCGCGGTCGGAACAAGGACAAGGGTTTTACTCAAATCTGTTTGTAGTTCCCAAAAAAGAGGGAACTTTCAGGCCAATCTTGGATTTAAAGATCCTAAACAAATTCCTAAGAGTTCCATCGTTCAAGATGGAAACTATTCGAACAATTTTGCCCATGATCCAAGAGGGTCAGTACATGACCACAGTGGATTTAAAGGATGCTTACCTTCACATACCGATTCACAGAAATCATTACCGGTATCTAAGGTTTGCCTTTCTAGACAGGCATTACCAGTTTGTAGCTCTTCCATTCGGATTGGCTACAGCTCCAAGAATCTTCACAAAGGTTCTGGGTACTCTTCTGGCGGTACTAAGACCGCGAGGAATTTCGGTAGCTCCGTACCTAGACGACATTCTGATACAAGCTTCAAGCTTTCAAACTGCCAAGTCTCATACAGAGTTAGTACTGGCATTTCTAAGGTCGCATGGATGGAAGGTGAACGAAAAGAAGAGTTCTCTCTTTCCACTCACAAGAGTTCCCTTCTTGGGGACTCTGATAGATTCTGTAGAAATGAAGATTTACCTGACAGAAGACAGGTTAACAAAGCTTCAAAATGCATGCCGGGTCCTTCATTCCATTCAACACCCGTCAGTAGCTCAATGCATGGAGGTGATCGGCTTAATGGTAGCGGCAATGGACATAGTACCTTTTGCACGCCTACATCTCAGACCGCTGCAATTGTGCATGCTAAGTCAGTGGAATGGGGATTACTCAGATTTGTCCCCCACTCTGAATCTGAATCAAGAGACCAGAAATTCTCTTCTATGGTGGCTTTATTGGCCACACCTGTCCAGGGGGATGCCATTCAGCAGGCCGGACTGGACAATTGTAACAACAGACGCCAGCCTACTAGGTTGGAGCGCTGTCTGGAATTCTCTGAAGGCTCAGGGACTATGGAATCAGGAGGAGAGTCTCCTTCCAATAAACATTCTGGAATTGAGAGCAGTTCTCAATGCCCTTCTGGCTTGGCCCCAGTTAACAACTCGGGGGTTCATCAGGTTTCAGTCGGACAACATCACGACTGTAGCTTACATCAACCATCAGGGAGGGACAAGAAGCTCCCTAGCAATGATGGAAGTATCAAAGATAATTCGCTGGGCAGAGTCTCACTCTTGCCACCTGTCTGCAATCCACATCCCGGGAGTGGAGAACTGGGAGGCGGATTTCTTAAGTCGTCAGACTTTTCATCCGGGGGAGTGGGAACTTCATCCGGAGGTCTTTGCCCAGATACTTCGACGTTGGGGCAAACCAGAGATAGATCTCATGGCGTCTCGTCAGAACGCCAAGCTTCCTCGCTACGGGTCCAGATCCAGGGATCCGGGAGCGGTTCTGATAGATGCTTTGACAGCACCTTGGACCTTCGGGATGGCTTATGTGTTTCCACCCTTCCCGATGCTTCCTCGATTGATTGCCAGAATCAAACAGGAGAGAGCATCAGTGATTCTAATAGCACCTGCATGGCCACGCAGGACTTGGTATGCAGATCTAGTGGACATGTCATCCTGTCCGCCTTGGTCTCTACCTCTGAAACAGGACCTTCTGATCCAGGGTCCATTCAAACATCAAAATCTAACTTCTCTGAAGCTGACTGCTTGGAAATTGAACACTTGATTTTATCAAAACGTGGTTTTTCTGAGCCAGTTATTGATACCTTAATACAGGCTAGGAAGCCTGTTACCAGAAGGATTTACCATAAAATATGGCGTAAATACTTATATTGGTGCGAATCCAAGAGTTACTCATGGAGTAAGGTTAGGATTCCAAGTATATTGTCTTTTCTACAAGAAGGTTTAGAAAAGGGGTTATCCGCTAGTTCTTTAAAGGGACAGATTTCAGCTCTGTCCATTCTTTTACACAAACGTCTGTCAGAAGTTCCGGACGTTCAAGCTTTTTGTCAGGCTTTAGCTAGGATCAAGCCTGTGTTTAAAACTGTTGCTCCGCCATGGAGTTTGAACTTAGTTCTTAATGTTTTACAGGGTGTTCCGTTTGAACCCCTTCATTCCATTGATATCAAGTTGTTATCTTGGAAAGTTCTGTTTTTAATGGCTATTTCCTCGGCTCGAAGAGTTTCTGAGTTATCTGCCTTACATTGTGATTCTCCTTATCTGATTTTTCATTCAGACAAGGTAGTTCTGCGTACTAAACCTGGGTTCCTACCTAAGGTGGTCACTAACAGGAATATCAATCAAGAGATTGTTGTTCCATCTTTGTGTCCTAATCCTTCCTCGAAGAAGGAACGTCTGCTACACAATCTAGATGTAGTCCGTGCCCTGAAATTTTATCTACAGGCAACTAAGGATTTTCGTCAAACGTCTTCCCTGTTTGTCGTTTATTCTGGTCAGAGGAGAGGTCAAAAAGCTTCGGCTACCTCTCTCTCTTTTTGGCTTCGTAGCATAATACGATTAGCCTATGAGACTGCTGGACAGCAGCCTCCTGAAAGAATTACAGCTCATTCTACTAGAGCTGTGGCTTCCACTTGGGCCTTTAAGAATGAGGCTTCTGTTGAACAGATTTGCAAGGCTGCAACTTGGTCTTCTCTTCATACTTTTTCCAAATTTTACAAATTTGACACTTTTGCTTCTTCGGAGGCTGTTTTTGGGAGAAAGGTTCTTCAGGCAGTGGTTCCCTCCGTATAAAGAGCCTGCCGGTCCCTCCCGTCATCCGTGTACTTTTGCTTTGGTATTGGTATCCCAGAAGTAATGATGACCCGTGGACTGACCACACTTAACAGGAGAAAACAAAATTTATGCTTACCTGATAAATTCATTTCTCCTGTAGTGTGGTCAGTCCACGGCCCGCCCTGTTTTTTATGGCAGGCTAAAACATTTTTTGGATTATACTCCAGTCACCACTACACCCTTGGGCTTCTCCTTTCTCGTTGGTCCTTTGGTCGAATGTCTGGAGGTGACGTAGGGGGGAGGAGCTATATAGCAGCTCTGCTGGGTGAATCCTCTTGCACTTCCTGTAGGGGAGGAGATAATATCCCAGAAGTAATGATGACCCGTGGACTGACCACACTACAGGAGAAATGAATTTATCAGGTAAGCATAAATTTTGTTTTTTATTTTCTTTCTCATAACACGATTAGTCCACGGATCATCTAATTACTATTGGGAATATCTCTCCTGCCCAGCAAGAGGCGGCTAAGAGCACCACAGCAAAGCTGTTAAATATCACCTCCCTTTCTTCCAACCCCAGTCATTCTCTTTGCGTACGTTAGAGTAAGGAAGTGGTAAAGTTAGGTGTCTGGAAAGATTCTTCAATCAAGATTTTATTATTTTATTTGCAGTACTAGTATGTACTGTTTATTCCTCCAGGGTGTAGCTGTAGTCCATTTTAGTCTCTTCAGTAGAGCATTCGTGGCTTTTAAGCAAAGGAAACTTGTGGGACATAATTCTCACTGCACCTCCCTCATAAAAGTTGCTGCCCTTATTATTATTTTCCACAGGTCCATGTGAATGAAAGGACCTCTCAAACCTAGTGAGCTGCCTTGCTGCCAGGCAGATTTTATTGAGGTGAGTGCTGACTTTATTTTCTTAAGCAGCTTTAAGGAAAAAACATGGCACTTTACTATTTCCCTCAAAGGTATACTTAATACATTACTCCTAGTGTTTTAAGGGTATGGTAGTTTTGCAGACACTGGGGACTTGAGGAAATTTGGCTCAGTTTTGGTGGTTTTATTAACTTTATTTTGTTTATTAAAATGTCGACTGAGATGTTATATTTGGCATGCCCACGATGGGCGGGGGTTGTGCGGCGGTAAAAATGAACTGTTGCGCACTTCTTATTCTCTCACTTCCTGGATATGGGGGAGAGATATCTGCATCTTGATGTTTTTTTTAGTTAAAACGGATATTTGATAGCCTGACATTATTGAAGCAGCTCCAATCTGGATTCCGTTCCCCCCCCCCATATACTATGTTATCCTGCATGGTAGGCACCTCAGCAAAGCTGTAGCTGAGGTTTAGAGTTTGTTTGAGGTGTTATTTAAGTCTTTTATTTCTCTTGTTAAGTGTATCCAGTCCACGGATCATCCATTACTTGTGGGATATTCTCCTTCCCAACAGGAAGTTGCAAGAGGATCACCCACAGCAGAGCTGCTATATAGCTCCTCCCCTCACTGCCATACCCAGTCATTCTTATGCAACTCTCAACAAAGATGGAGGTAGTAAGAGGAGAGTGGTGTATTATAGTTAGTTACTTTCTTCAATCAAAAGTTTGTTATTTTTAAATGGTACCGGAGCGTACTGTTTTATCTCAGGCAGTATTTAGAAGAAGAATCTGCCTGCGGTTTCTATGATCTTAGCAGAAGTAACTAAGGTCCACTGCCGTTCTCACATATTCTGAGGAGTGAGGTAACTTCAGAGGGGGAATGGCGTGCAGGTTTTCCTGCAACAAGGTATGTGCAGTTAACATTTTTCTAGGGATGGAATTTGCTAGAAAATGCTGCTGATACCGGATTAATGTAAGTTAAGCCTAAATGCAGTGATTTAATAGCAACTGGTATCAGGCTTATTAACAGAGATACATACTCTTATAAAAGTGTAATATAAAACGTTTGCTGGCATGTTAATCGTTTTTATATATGTTTGGTGACAAAACTTATTGGGGCCTAGTTTTTTTCCACATGGCTGGCTTGATTTTTGCCTAGAAACAGTTTCCTGAGGCTTTCCACTGTTGTAATATGAGTGGGAGGGGCCTATTTTAGCGCTTTTTTGCGCAGCAAAAATTACAGACAGAGACATTCAGCTTCCCTCTGCATGATACAGGACATCTCAGAAGGGCTCAGAAGGCTTCAAAAGTCGTGTTTGAGGAAGGTAACAGCCACAGTAGAGCTGTGGCAGTTGTTGTGACTGGTTTTAAAAACGTTTTTGTCATTTATTATTCCCTTTTTGGTATTAAGGGGTTAATCATCCATTTGCAAGTGGGTGCAATGCTCTGCTAACTTGTTACATACACTGTAAAAATTTTGTTAGTGTAACTGCCTTTTTTCACTGTTATTTCAAATTTTGTCAAAATTTGTTTTTCTTAAAGGCACAGTAACATTTTTTTATATTGCTTGTTAACTTGGTTTAAAGTGTTTTCCAAGCTTGCTAGTCTCATTGCTAGTCTGTACAAACATGTCTGACGCTATGGCTTAAATCCTGGTCAGCTGATGTGACTTCAAAGTCTAAATTACTCAACATTCCTTTCAAGGGGCAGACCTTATTTGGGCCTGGTTTGAAAGAAATTATTGCTGACATTACTGGAGGTAAGGGTCATACACTTCCTCAGGAAACGGCCCCCTATCCGGCAACGGATCTAGTAGGGGGCAGACTTTCTCTCTTCGCCCAGGCATGGGCAAGAGATGTTCAGGATCCCTGGGCGTTGGAGATCATATCTCAGGGATATCTTCTGGACTTCAAAGCTTCTCCTCCACAAGGGAGATTTCATCTTTCAAGATTATCTGCAAACCAGATAAAGAAAGAGGCATTCCTACGCTGCGTGCAAGACCTCCTTTTAATGGGAGTGATCCATCCAGTTCCGCGGACGGAACAAGGACGGGTTTTATTCAAATCTGTTTGTGGTTCCCAAAAAAAAGGGAACCTTCAGACCAATTTTGGATCTAAAGATCTTAAACAAATTCCTCAGAGTTCCATCATTCAAGATGGAAACTATTCGAACCATTTTACCCATGATCCAAGAGGGTCAGTACATGACCACAGTGGACTTAAAGGATACCTACCTTCACATTCCGATTCACAAGAATCATCATCGGTTCCTGAGGTTTGCCTTTCTAGACAGGCATTACCAATTTGTAGCTCTTCCATTCGGGTTGGCTACAGCCCCAAGAATTTTTACAAAGGTTCTGGGCTCACTTCTGGCGGTTCTAAGACCGCAGGGCATAGCGGTGGCTCCTTATCTAGACGACATCCTGATACAGGCGTCAAGCTTTCAAATTGCCAAGTCTCATACAGAGATAGTTCTGGCATTTCTGAGGTCGCATGGGTGGAAAGTGAACGAAAAAAAGAGTTCTCTATCTCCTCTCACAAGGGTTTCCTTCCTAGGGACTCTAATAGATTCTGTAGAAATGAAAATTTACCCGACGGAGTCCAGGTTATCAAAACTTCTAAATGCTTGCCGTGTTCTTCACTCCGTGCCGCGCCCCACGGTAGCTCAGTGCATGGAAGTAATCGGCTTAATGGTAGCGGCGATGGACATAGTGCCATTTGCGCGCCTGCATCTCAGACCGCTGCAATTATGCATGCTCAGTCAGTGGAATAGGGATTACACAGATTTGTCCCCTCTACTAAATCTGGATCAGGAAACCAGAGATTCTCTTCTCTGGTGGTTATCTCGGGTCAATCTGTCCAAGGGTATGACCTTTCGCAGACCAGACTGGACAATTGTGACAACAGATGCCAGCCTTCTAGGTTGGGGTGCAGTCTGGAATTCCATGAAAGCTCAGGGTTCATGGACTCAGGAGGAGAAACTCCTCCCAATAAATATTCTGGAGTTAAGAGCAATATTCAATGCTCTTCTAGCTTGGCCTCAGTTAGCAACACTGAGGTTCATCAGATTTCAGTCGGACAACATCACGACTGTGGCTTACATCAACCATCAAGGGGGAACCAGAAGTTCCCTAGCGATGTCAGAAGTCTCCAAGATAATTCGCTGGGCAGAGTCTCACTCTTGCCACCTGTCAGCGATCCATATCCCGGGTGTAGAAAACTGGGAGGCAGATTTTCTAAGTCGTCAGACTTTTCATCGGGGGGAGTGGGAACTCTATCCGGAGGTGTTTGCTCAATTGGTCCATCGTTGGGGCAAACCACAACTGGATCTCATGGCGTCTCGCCAGAACGTCAAGCTTCCTTGTTACGGATCCAGGTCCAGGGACCCAGAAGCGACGCTGATAGATGCTCTAGCAGCTCCTTGGTTCTTAAACCTGGCTTATGTGTTTCCACCGTTTCCTCTGCTCCCTCGACTGATTGCCAAAATCAGACAGGAGAGAGCATCAGTGATTCTGATAGCGCCTGCGTGGCCACGCAGGACCTGGTATGCAGATCTGGTGGACATGTCATCCTTTCCACCGTGGACTCTGCCTCTGAGACCAGACCTTCTAATACAAGGTCCTTTCAATCATCCGAATCTAATTTCTCTGAGACTGACTGCATGGAGATTGAACGCTTGATCCTATCAAAGCGTGGCTTCTCCGAGTCAGTCATTGATACCTTAATACAGGCACGAAAGCCTGTCACCAGGAAAATCTACCACAAGATATGGCGTAAATATCTTCATTGGTGTGAATCCAAGAACTACTCATGGAGTAGGGTTAGGATTCCTAGGATATTGTCCTTCCTCCAAGAGGGTTTGGACAAAGGATTATCAGCTAGTTCTTTAAAGGGACAAATTTCAGCTCTGTCTAATCTTTTACACAAGCGTCTGGCAGAAGTTACAGACGTTTAGGCGTTTTGTCAGGCTTTAGTTAGAATTAAGCCTGTGTTTAAACCTGTTGCTCCTCCATGGAAATTTAAACTTGGTTCTTAAAGTTCTCCAAGGAGTTCTGTTTGAACCCCTTCATTCTATTGATATCAAACTTCTATCATGGAAAGTTCTGTTTCTGATGGCTATTTCCTCGGCTCGAAGAGTCTCTGAGTTATCTGCCTTACATTGTGATTCTCCTTATCTGATCTTTCATTCAGATAAAGTAGTTCTGCGTACAAAACCTGGGTTTTTACCCAAGGTGGTTTCTAACAAGAATGTCAATCAAGAGATTGTTGTTCCATCATTGTGTCCTAATCCTTCTTCGAAGAAGGAACGTCTTTTACATAATCTAGATGTAGTGCGTGCCTTGATGTTTTACTTACAAGCTACTAAGGATTTTCTAGCCTGTTTGTTGTTTACTCTGGACAGAGGAGAGGTCAAAAGGCCTCTGCAACCTCTCTTTCTTTTTGGCTTCGGAGTATAATCCGTTTACCCTATGAGACTGCTGGACAGCAGCCCCCTGAAAGGATTACAGCTCATTCTACTAGAGCTGTGGCTTCCACCTGGGCCTTTAAAAATGAGGCTTCTGTTGAACAGATTTGCAAGGCTGCGACTTGGTCTTCGCTTCATACCTTTTCAAAATTTTACAAATTTGATACTTTTGCTTCTTTGCAGGCTGTTTTTGGGAGACAGGTTCTACAGGCAGTGGTTCCTTCCGTTTAAGTTCCTGCCTTGTCCCTCCCATCATCCGTGCACTTTAGCTTTGGTATTGGTATCCCACAAGTAATGGATGATCCGTGGACTGGATACACTTAACAAGAGAAAACATAATTTATGCTTACCTGATAAATGTATTTCTCTTGTAGTGTATCCAGTCCACGGCCCATCCTGTCCTTTTAAGGCAGGTCTAAATTTTAATTAAACTTCAGTCACCACTGCACCCTATGGTTTCTCCTTTCTCGGCTTGTTTCGGTCGAATGACTGGATATGGCAGTGAGGGGAGGAGCTATATAGCAGCTCTGCTGTGGGTGATCCTCTTGCAACTTCCTGTTGGGAAGGAGAATATCCCACAAGTAATGGATGATCCGTGGACTGGATACACTACAAGAGAAATAAATTTATCAGGTAAGCATAAATTATGTTATTTCATATGTATATCTTTTAATTGTAAACATTTTTTTATTGTCAAAGAAGTCTCAACATTTGCCAAACAAGACATTTGCAACAAATAGTTAGAATACATCACATAACTGAGCAATACATATTAGCCGCCCACCACATAACAGACATGGAATGGTGGTACTGTATACAATATTGTTGCTTAAAGACAATACATATTGGTCCTCTGACTTTTTATGATGAGCATGAAAAGACTTCCCTAACAATCAATCGCATTTATAATATAAAGGAGAAGAAACGTAGTGACAAGAGGACCTCTGGAGAAGAAGAGAAGAGAGAGAGAGAGGAGTAAGAGGAGTTTGAGCACCTGTGGGGTAGTTTTCTTAGAGAGCCTGGTATTTTATAATAATAAGGATCTTCTGGTTTGCATTCTAACTGAATCTTCCCATACTGTCCACTCCTCCCATATCTGCAGGAATTCCTGCCTTTTATCTAATAAATTCGATGCTATGCTTTCCATCTGGTGATAGAATCTGATTTTATTTAATATGATATCATAATGGGGTACAGTTGTTTTCCAATATTTCGCCATTACCGTTCTAGCAGCCGTACATATAATATTCACTAGTTTTAAGGAGTGTTTGTGTAGTCCTGGAATAGGGGCATGTAAGAGAGCCTGCTCCATATTCAATATAATCTGCCTATTAAAAATCTTACTCAATAAATCCGAAGTCGCCTCCCAAATTTTAGCACTTTCAGGACACTCCCACCACATATGGGTATATGTGCCCTCTGATGGGCAACCTCGGTAACACCTAGGTATACCTTCTAACTCTGTTACCGATTGAAGATGTCGTAATCTGCCCGGGTAATTGTACCATCTGTATGTTACCTTAATATAGTTCTCCTTTAAATTTGCGCTAATGGAGCAGGCTAAACCTTTTTGGATTATGCTTGCCCATTCTGTTAAGTCCCAAGAAAGGTTAGCTTCTTTTTCCCATTTTTTAATGTAGTAAGGTTTCTCTGATCTTTGTTTAGTGAATAAAAACTGATATAGTCTAGAGATAGTACCTCTAGTCCTAGTGGCAGAACTGCAGAGTTTCTCATATAGGGTAGTACTGCTTGAATCTTGTGATCTATGTGCTTCTTCTATCTTAGCTTTTAATTGAAAGTAATGAAACCAGGAATGTGGTGTAGAGGGTGGAAGAGAGTTATATTGTTGGAACGAGATCGTCTCAGAGTTACAGGATGTGTCAGCTATCCTATATAGGCCTTTGTTAGCCCAAATCGTGCTAATTTTATCTTTGTTGTTGTGTTTGTCTAGAGGTAGGGATAATGGCGTGAGAGGTGATCCTACGGGAATTAATTTATACTTATTTTGTGACCTATCCCAGATCCCTAACGTATGCGCAATTGATATAAATCTTTTCCATGAGTCTGGTCTGTCTTTTTTTGAGGTCCAGAAAATCTGATAAACCGGGTATAAATTTAACATGTCACTCTCTATCTGAACCCATGCTAAGTCGCTCTTAGAATTGTGTAGGAGTGCTGTTTGAGCTAGCCTAGCGGCCTTAAAATAAATTTGTAAGTCAGGGACTCCCAATCCCCCTTCAGTTTTAGGCAGCAATAAGGTCCTCCTATTTATTCTAGCTTTTTTATTAGCCCAGATAAACTCCAACATCTGTTTTTGGACTTTCTCAAGATCTTTTGAGGGGATATCTATAGGCAGAGATCTAAAGAGATATAATAGTTTTGGAAGTATCACCATCTTACTAACTACCATCTTACCATAGAATGAAATTTTATATGTGCTCCATATCTTCATTTCTTTATGCAGGTATTTGTATAAAGGGGGGTAGTTGAGTTTGTATAAGTCGTCAAGGTTATAAGGGATTAAGACTCCTAGATATTTAATTGCTTTGGTGGCCCATTTGAAATCGAAATTTATCTCCAATAACTTTTTGGTGTGGGGAGGGAGGTGCACCTCTATGGCTTCGCATTTGTCATTATTAATTTTGTATCCTGACAGATTGCCAAAGTTAGATAGGAGGTCGTACAGGATTGGGAGGGACAGCAGGGGTTTACTTATTGTTAATATGATGTCATCGGCAAACAACGAGAGTTTGTGTTCTGTTTTGCCTACCATTATTCCAGCTATATTGCTCTGGTTTCTGATGCTTGCTGCTAAAGGCTCAATACATATGGCAAAGAGCAAGGGCGACAGGGGACAACCCTGTCTGGTGCCATTATGAATATGTATTCTTTTAGATTGGTATCCTGCTATCCTAAGATACGCCGTTGGACTGGTGTATATGGCTTGAATTGCTTTAACAAAGGAGCCCGATATGCCGAACTGCGAAAGAGTCTCAAGCATATAGTCCCAATGGATCCTATCAAAGGCCTTCTCTGCATCTAAAGAGAGGAACAGAGAAGGCACTTTTTCGTTTGTTGCAAAACTGATAAGATCAATAACCCTCCGCACGTTGTCAGGAGTCTCCCTCCCCATAATAAATCCCATTTGGTCATTTACTATTAGTTTGGATATATGTGAGTTTAGTCTCGTGGCCATAATTTTAGTAAGGAGTTTGAGGTCTAAGTTTATGAGTGATATTGGTCTATAATTTTTACAATGGAACTTGTCTTTCCCCGGTTTAGGAACCACGCAAATTCTAGCTGTTAATAAATCATTCGGGATTGTGCCCCCCTGCATTATATAGTTAAACATCTCCGCTAAGTGGGGGACTAAATCTATCGAGAATTTTTTGTAGAAGCTACCTGAATATCCGTCAGGCCCAGGAGCTTTGTTGCTTTTAAGTTGTTTGATAGCTATAAGGATTTCCTGGGTTGTAATGGGAGCGTTCAACTGATCTAATGCTGTTGATCCAAGGGTGGGTAAATGGCATTCTTTTAAAAACTCCCATATTTTATTACTTCTAGATTCTGTATGGCACTTTGGTAATTGGTATAGAGACTGGTAAAAGTCTGCAAAGGAGTTGGCGATACGCTGGGGATCATTAATTATGGAGCCTGATTTAGTCTGTATCTGAGGAATGGAAGATGATCTAGTAATATTTCTAATTTTTCTGGCAAGCATTCGGTCAGGTTTATTTGCATATATAAAATACTGAGCATCAACCATCCTCAGATTTGCTATTGCTTCTTCATCAAGTAGTTTATTTAATTCTGCCTTTTTGGATGCAATTAATTTAATTAAGTTGGGGTTTCTATCCGCTATTACTTGTGTATTGAGCTTCTCGAGCTCTTGTTTTCTCTCTACAATTATTTGTTTCTTCTGTTATGTGTGATCAGTCCACGGGTCATCATTACTTCTGGGATATTATCTGCTCCCCTACAGGAAGTGCAAGAGGATTCACCCAGCAGAGTTGCTATATAGCTCCTCCCCTCTACGTCACCTCCAGTCATTCTCTTGCACCCAAAGACTAGATAGGAGGTGTGAGAGGACTATGGTGATTATACTTAGTTTTTAGAACTTCAATCAAAAGTTTGTTATTTTACAATAGCACCGGAGCGTGTTATTACCTCTCTGGCAGAGTTTGAAGAAGAATCTACCAGAGTTTTTCTTATGATTTTAACCGGAGTAGTTAAGATCATATTGCTGTTTCTCGGCCATCTGAGGGAGGTAAAAACTTCAGATCAGGGGACAGCGGGCAGTTGAATCTGCATTGAGGTATGTAGCAGTTTTTATTTTCTGAATGGAATTGATGAAAAAATCCTGCCATACCGTTATAATGAACATGTATGTATGCTCTACATTTTAGTATTCTGGGGATGGTATTTCACCGGAATTACTCTGTAAAAGTACATTAAACCTTTTATTAGGTATTTTTCATGTTAAACGTTTTTGCTGGAATGTAGAATCGTTTGCATTAATGAGGTACTGAGTGAATAAATATTTGGGCATTATTTTTCCACTTGGCAGTTTGCTTGTTTTAATTATGACAGTTTCGTTTCTCTCTCACTGCTGTGTGTGAGAGGGAGGGGCCGTTTTTGGCGCTCTTTGCTACGCATCAAAAATTTCCAGTCAGTTTCTCTTGTATTTTCTGCATGATCCGGTTCATCTCTAACAGAACTCAGGGGTCTTCAAATTTCTTTGAAGGGAGGTAGATTCTCTCAGCAGAGCTGTGAGACTTATATAGTGACTGTGATTTAAAACGTTGCTCTGTAATTTTTATGTTTAAAATTTAATTAGTGTTATTTTACTAATGGGAACAAACCTTTGCTAAAAAGTTGTGTTGTTTGTAAAGAGTGATGCTATAACTGTTTTTCAGTTCATTATTTCAACTGTCATTTAATCGTTTAGTGCTTCTTGAGGCACAGTACGTTTTTGTTAAATAAAATTGTAACCGAGTTGCATGTTTATTGCTAGTGTGTTAAACATGTCTGATTCAGAGGAAGATACCTGTGTCATTTGTTCCAATGCCAAGGTGGAGCCCAATAGAAATTTATGTACTAACTGTATTGATGCTACTTTAAATAAAAGCCAATCTGTACAAATTGAACAAATTTCACCAAACAGCGAGGGGAGAGTTATGCCGACTAACTCGCCTCACGTGTCAGTACCTGCATCTCCCGCCCGGGAGGTGCGTGATATTATGGCGCCTAGTACATCTGGGCAGCCATTACAGATAACATTACAAGATATGGCTACTGTTATGACTGAAGTTTTGGCTAAATTACCAGAACTAAGAGGCAAGCGTGATCACTCTGGGGTGAGAACAGAGTGCGCTGATAATTCTAGGGCCATGTCTGATACTGCGTCACAGCTTGCAGAGCATGAGGACGGAGAGCTTCATTCTGTAGGTGACGGTTCTGATCCAAGCAGATTGGATTCAGATATTTCAAATTTTAAATTTAAATTGGAAAACCTCCGTGTATTACTAGGGGAGGTCTTAGCAGCTCTTAACGATTGTAACACTGTTGCAATACCAGAGAAAATGTGTAGGTTGGATAAATACTTTGCGGTACCGGCGAGTACTGACGTTTTTCCTATACCTAAGAGATTAACTGAAATTGTTACTAAGGAGTGGGATAGACCCGGTGTGCCGTTCTCACCCCCTCCAATATTTAGAAAGATGTTTCCAATAGACGCCACCACACGGGACTTATGGCAAACGGTCCCTAAGGTGGAGGGAGCAGTTTCTACTTTAGCTAAGCGTACCACTATCCCGGTGGAGGATAGCTGTGCTTTTTCAGATCCTATGGATAAAAAATTAGAGGGTTACCTTAAGAAAATGTTTGTTCAACAAGGTTTTATATTGCAACCCCTTGCATGCATCGCGCCGATTACGGCTGCGGCAGCATTTTGGATTGAGTCTCTGGAAGAGAACCTTAGTTCAGCTACGCTGGACGACATTACGGACAGGCTTAGAGTCCTTAAACTAGCTAATTCATTCATTTCGGAGGCCGTAGTACATTTAACCAAACTTACGGCTAAGAATTCAGGATTCGCCATTCAGGCACGTAGGGCGCTGTGGCTAAAATCCTGGTCGGCTGATGTAACTTCTAAGTCCAAATTACTTAATATACCTTTCAAGGGGCAAACTTTATTTGGGCCCGGTTTGAAAGAAATTATTGCTGACATTACAGGAGGTAAGGGCCACGCTCTACCTCAAGACAAAGCCAAAGCTAAGGCTAGACAGTCTAATTTTCGTCCCTTTCGGAATTTCAAAACAGGAACAGCATCAACTTCCACTGCACCAAAACAGGAAGGAGCTGTTGCTCGTTACAGACAAGGCTGGAAACCTAACCAGTCCTGGAATAAGGGCAAGCAGGCCAGGAAACCTGCTGCTGCCCCTAAGACAGCATGAACCGAGGGCCCCCGATCCGGGACCGGATCTAGTAGGGGGCAGACTCTCTCTCTTCGCCCAGGCTTGGGCAAGAGATGTCCAGGATCCCTGGGCGCTAGAGATCATATCTCAGGGATACCTTCTAGACTTCAAATTCTCTCCCCCAAGAGGGAGATTTCATCTGTCAAGGTTGTCAACAAACCAAATAAAGAAAGACGCGTTTCTACGCTGTGTACAAGATCTATTATTAATGGGAGTGATCCATCCGGTTCCGCGGTCGGAACAAGGACAAGGGTTTTACTCAAACCTGTTTGTGGTTCCCAAAAAAGAGGGAACTTTCAGGCCAATCTTGGATTTAAAGATCCTAAACAAATTCCTAAGAGTTCCATCGTTCAAAATGGAAACTATTCGGACAATCTTACCCATGATCCAAGAGGGTCAGTACATGACCACAGTGGATTTAAAGGATGCTTACCTTCACATACCGATTCACAAAGATCATTACCGGTATCTAAGGTTTGCCTTCTTAAACAGGCATTACCAGTTTGTAGCCCTTCCATTCGGATTGGCTACGGCTCCAAGAATCTTCACAAAGGTTCTGGGTGCCCTTCTGGCGGTACTAAGACCGCGAGGAATTTCGGTAGCTCCGTACCTAGACGACATTCTGATACAAGCTTCAAGCTTTCAAACTGCCAAGTCTCATACAGAGTTAGTTCTGGCATTTCTAAGGTCGCATGGATGGAAAGTGAACGAAAAGAAGAGTTCTCTCTTTCCTCTCACAAGAGTTCCATTCTTGGGGACTCTTATAGATTCTGTAGAAATGAAGATTTATCTGACAGAAGACAGATTAACAAAGCTTCTAAATGCATGCCGTGTCCTTCATTCCATTCAACTCCCGTCAGTAGCTCAATGCATGGAGGTGATCGGCTTAATGGTAGCAGCAATGGACATAATACCCTTTGCACGCCTACATCTCAGACCGCTGCAATTGTGCATGCTGAGTCAGTGGAATGGGGATTACTCAGATTTGTCCCCCACTCTGAATCTGGATCAAGAGACCAGAAACTCTCTTCTATGGTGGCTTTCTCGGCCACATCTGTCCAGGGGGATGCCATTCAGCAGGCCGGACTGGACAATTGTAACAACAGACGCCAGCCTACTAGGTTGGGGCGCTGTCTGGAATTCTCTGAAGGCTCAGGGACAATGGAGTCAGGAGGAAAGTCTCCTGCCAATAAACATTCTGGAATTGAGAGCAGTTCTCAATGCCCTTCTAGCTTGGCCCCAGTTAAAAACTCGGGGGTTCATCAGGTTTCAGTCGGACAACATCACGACTGTAGCTTACATCAACCATCAGGGAGGGACAAGAAGCTCCCTAGCAATGATGGAAGTATCAAAGATATTTCGCTGGGCAGAGTCTCACTCTTGCCACCTGTCAGCAATTCACATCCCGGGAGTAGAGAACTGGGAGGCGGATTTCTTGAGTCGCCAGACTTTTCATCCGGGGGAGTGGGAACTTCATCCGGAGGTCTTTGCCCAAATACTTCGACGTTGGGGCAAACCAGATATAGATCTCATGGCGTCTTGCCAGAACGCCAAACTTCCTCGCTACGGATCCAGATCCAGGGATCCGGGAGCGGTTCTGATAGATGCTTTGACAGCACCTTGGAACTTCAGGATGGCTTATGTGTTTCCACCCTTCCCGCTGCTTCCTCGATTGATTGCCAAAATCAAACAGGAGAGAGCATCAGTGATTCTAATAGCACCTGCATGGCCACGCAGGACTTGGTATGCAGATCTAGTGGACATGTCATCCTGTCCGCCTTGGTCTCTACCTCTAAGACAGGACCTTCTGATACAGGGTCCATTCAAACATCAAAATCTAACTTCTCTGAAGCTGACTGCTTGGAAATTGAACGCTTGATTTTATCAAAACGTGGTTTTTCTGAGTCGGTTATTGATACCCTGATACAGGCTAGGAAGCCTGTTACCAGAAAGATTTACCATAAAATATGGCGTAAATACCTATACTGGTGTGAATCCAAAGATTACTCCTGGAGTAAGGTTAGGATTCCTAGGATATTGTCCTTTCTACAAGAAGGTTTAGAAAAGGGTTTATCGGCTAGCTCATTAAAGGGACAGATCTCAGCTCTGTCCATCTTGTTACACAAGCGTCTGTCAGAAAATCCAGACGTCCAGGCATTTTGTCAGGCTTTAGCTAGGATCAAGCCTGTGTTTAAAACTGTTGCTCCGCCATGGAGTTTAAACTTAGTTCTTAACGTTTTACAGGGTGTTCCGTTCGAACCCCTTCATTCCATTGATATAAAATTGTTATCTTGGAAAGTTCTATTTTTAATGGCTATTTCCTCGGCTCGAAGAGTCTCTGAATTATCAGCCTTACATTGTGATTCTCCTTATCTGATCTTTCACTCAGACAAGGTAGTTCTGCGTACTAAACCTGGGTTCTTACCTAAGGTAGTCACTAACAGGAATATCAATCAAGAGATTGTTGTTCCATCCTTGTGTCCAAATCCTTCTTCAAAGAAGGAACGTCTTCTACACAATCTGGATGTAGTTCGTGCCCTCAAGTTCTACTTGCAGGTAACTAAGGATTTTCGACAAACGTCTTCCCTGTTTGTCGTGTACTCTGGTCAGAGGAGAGGTCATAAGGCTTCGGCTACCTCTCTCTCCTTCTGGCTTCGTAGCATAATTCGTTTAGCCTATGAGACTGCTGGACAGCAGCCTCCTGAAAGAATTACAGCTCATTCTACTAGAGCTGTGGCTTCCACTTGGGCCTTTAAGAATGAGGCCTCTGTTGAACAGATTTGCAAGGCTGCAACTTGGTCTTCGCTTCATACTTTTTCCAAATTTTACAAATTTGACACTTTTGCGTCTTCGGAGGCTATTTTTGGGAGAAAGGTTCTTCAGGCAGTGGTTCCTTCTGTATAATGAGCCTGCCTATCCCTCCCGTCATCCGTGTACTTTTGCTTTGGTATTGGTATCCCAGAAGTAATGATGACCCGTGGACTGATCACACATAACAGAAGAAAACATAATTTATGCTTACCTGATAAATTCCTTTCTTCTGTTGTGTGATCAGTCCACGGCCCGCCCTGTTTTTTAAGGCAGGTAAATATTTTTTAAATTATAATCCAGTCACCACTACACCCTTGGCTTCTCCTTTCTCGTTGGTCTTTGGTCGAATGACTGGAGGTGACGTAGAGGGGAGGAGCTATATAGCAACTCTGCTGGGTGAATCCTCTTGCACTTCCTGTAGGGGAGCAGATAATATCCCAGAAGTAATGATGACCCGTGGACTGATCACACAACAGAAGAAAGGAATTTATCAGGTAAGCATAAATTATGTTTTTTTCTGCTTATTTAGGTTAGCTTTCTCATGAATTAATACACCCCTAAGGAAGGCCTTGAATGCACCCCAAATATACAGAGGGTTCGGGGTTGAATTTTTGTTATCTGTCCAAAAGTGACTAATTTGTTGGGTGAGTTTTTGACATATAATTTCATTCCTTAATAGTGAAGGGTCCAAGGACCAAGATCTGTCTCTAGAGGGGTCGAACAGACCTTTAACTGACATTTCCACAATAGAGTGGTCGGACCAGCTAGTTTGCGCTATATTTGCATTGGTTATCAGTGGACATAGGATCTGACTGGCAAAAATATAATCAATTCTGGAAAAAGAATTGTGGGCTGCAGAATAGTATGTGTAGTTCTTAACCCCTAAATTATGGATTCTCCAAGCATCTAACAAGTTGTGATCTAGGATAAAATCACTCAATATTTTTTTTGAGGATAGTCCTGTGGTAGAGGATCTGTCCAACCTGTCATTTAGAGTGAGATTAAAGTCCCCCCTAAGAATAATTTTGTGTTTTTTCCATGAGGTTAAGAGTTTACTGATTTTAGCTAAGAAATGACCCTGATTATCGTTCGGGGCATATATGTTTCCCAATACTATTGAGTTCCCATGAATTTTCCCCCTAAGTATTATAAATCTACCCTCAGGATCTCTAATTACTTCTTCTTCCTGAAAGTTTAGGGATGCGTGCAGAATAATAGAGACTCCTCTTTTTTTCTGTTGACCGAATGAATGGTATTGTATCGGGAAGGCCTTGTCCCAGTATTTTGGGTTTTGTGTGGAAGTGAAGTGGGTTTCCTGTAATAGTATTATATGTGCCTGTTTGCTTTTGTATTCTGCAATGGCTTTTTTTCTTTTGACGTGTGAGTGAAGCCCTCGCACATTATGGGATAGTATGTTAATTGACATTATGTAGTAGGATTGTTAAGCTAATATGTAATCTAATAGTGACATGAAAAGGCCAGATCAAATGCTGTTTGTGAGACGTCCCATTACTACCTTGTAGTATCAGTGCATTATACCACCACCTTTGTCTCGTAGACTTGATCCCCCAGATGCTCAAAGAAGGATAGAAAAGAACTGAAGAAAAGAGAAAAACATAAACTGTGAACAAAACATTGCGTATAAATATAAACATTAGTATCGGTGCGAGATACCTAGTTTCCCTATATATAGGAACATTGGCTACAAGGTGTATGCATAATATCATTAACAGCGACAAATGATTTAGTTCTATATGAAACAAGAACAACAAACCAGAATAATTTAGATAAAGTCTATTAAAGTAATCAGGTAACAGTGTTGAGTCAATACTCGCCTTGGTTTTCAAACTAACTGTCCTATCAGTGGCTAATTGAATTAACTGATAGCAAATGAATGTGGCATGGATGTATTTTAGTGAGGCCAGAAGGGGCCGCCTATTACCAGTGATGGAATTTCTGTGCCACTTCACATTAAACTGAGCTAGTGTAAATAGACTAGTGTAAATAAACTAAGCTAAACAGAACTATAACTCTAAGGAAGCTGCCTCTCTGCTGGGCAACTATTTGACCATGAGAACAGTAGTCATACAGTTTATATATAGATCCCGGACTCTCAAATTTTAGATGTTTCTCATAGGTTCTGCAACATGGTGTGGAACACACGACACTCACTAGTGTCCAGCTTACAGTCTCTAAGGAGCACCTGAGGCAGGAACTTTTATCGGTTAGCTATAGCCTGCGATTGATGGGTTGGTTCTGTGTTCACAGTATCATCAGGCCTGTTGTGTGGGTTTGGACCTCTAGGAACTCTGTTCCACATTTGTTGTATCTGTTTCCTTGGCGTCCTAGGCGGCAATGGCATGGGAGAGTCCACATCTCTAAGTTGTAATCGTCGAAGCAGGTCTGTTCCCTCCTCAACGGAGGTGCAGGAGTAGGTGGATTTATTAAACAAAAACACAAGTCTGAATGGGAAAGACCATCTGTATCTAATTTTTGCTTTCGTGAGAGCCATGGTGATTGGCTTGAGTTCCCTTCTCTTGCGCAGTGTGATGGGAGATAAGTCAGCAAAAAATTGAAGGTGGTGCCCCTCAAATTCTATATGTTGTTGAGTTCTGGTGACCTGGAGGAGTTGCTCTTTGGTAGTGTAGTAGTGGAACTTTAGGATCACATCCCTAGGTGTGTTTGGAATATTAGGTTTATTCAAGGCTCTATGAATTCTGTCAGTTATGAACATATTCTCTTCTACTTCTGGTAGCAGACGTCGTAAGATTCTAAGTAGAACCTCGTAGAGCTTATCGTATGTCTCAGGTAGGTTTCTAATTCTGACATTAGACCTCCTAGATCTATTTTCCAGGTCTTCGAGTTGGGATTCTATTTGCTCTATTTTATCATGTTGAGTCTGTACAGAATTCTGTATGATTGGGAGTTCTTCAATGATTTCTGTAACTTTGTCCTCCAACTCAGAGGTTCTCTGGCCAATTTCTTTTATATCGTTTCTGATATCTTGTATTGCTGCTTTTAATTCTATCTGAAATACCTCTTTAATTTGCTGGACCAGGGTATTATTTGAGGGTTGCGGTGGCTCTTCAGAACTGGTGTCTAGTGTATGATCCGACATTTCTCCCTCTTGAGTAATACTTTTGGTTTGAATCATAGACTTCTTTTTCGCTTGTGCCTTGGATAGACAATCTTTGACTGATTGTGTTTTTCCTTTCATTGTATGTGAGGAAATGGTTGCTAGTAGTGTCACTTGTCTGAGTACCGGGTGATTCTAACATGCCATTAAGACAGAAACTGATGAGTTGTCTTATGTTGCTGTCAGTGAGTCGCTGTATTTTAAAGCATATTTAACACCTCGTGCACCAACATGTATGACCTAAGTGAACATATTTCTTATTGGTACACCTACCCACCAAGCATTATTTCCTCTGGGTTGTTTAATAATGGATAGGTCATTCAGCTTGTGAAGGCCTGCTTGTATCTCAGAGCCCGTAGTTTACTATCTTGGATCTGAGACAGGAGCCTTAGTTATTTTCCCTAATGTGGAATAGAGCAGCCAAATCTTCTATTTAGCAGTGCAGTCACCTTTTAAATCGCTACTTCCAGACGCAGGTACATGTCCTGGAAGTGCGCAATATATACAGATAGTTATTATGTCTTTTACTGGGTGTAGTTGTTTCTGCATCCCATACAAGATAGAATGAGTCTTTCTTTCTCTCACAGTTACAAACGGTAGGCTTATATTATGACCTTCCTCAGTGTGCTAAAGCTTTAGTGATCCTTCTCAAAGTGCGGCTCGTGCTGTCTCCTCTTGGGGCCTAGGGGGGTTACTTGGTGACTCTTATAAGGGCCAACTGAGGAAGGGGCTGTGAATCCTTATTGCCTTTGCAGTTTATTTGTAAAGCTGGGTGTTGCAGCGCTGTGGAGTGTTACTGGTACTCGTAGATGGCAGCTGAGAGATTGCTGTGTGAATAAGGGCTAAAAAACACAATATGGCGTCTTTTCCCGCCAAGTGCTGTCCGCTACTGTTATGTATGTTAGATGGCCCCCAAACCCTCTCCGGGCTCAATGACTATAGGCTTTTATTTATCTAATAAAGTCCCCAGCCTATCGTATGTGTATCTGTGCCTTGGAGTGATAAGTTGTTACCTCCTTGCAGCGTTGGCTCCCTTCGGCAGCTTGCGTGGCTTTCTGTCTGATAGTAATGGCAGCTGCTTTCTGTGTTCGGCGATCCTGTTCACCTCTCCTTAGGAATTTCAATTGCGGATGCCGCGTTATGTCTCACCACCTTCTAAATCTATAATGTAGAATTTGCGGCTCTGTTCAGCCGCCGGAGCGGAGCCCCGACCCTCCGGCAGCTGAAGTTGTAGGCAGTGTCAGCCGGGCTGTGGATCCCTCCGGTTACGTTGAAAGAAAAAGTTTTGCCGGACTAACAAATCAGGCTCTGGTCTTCCTATTATCTTATGGGATTGATTTCAGATAAAAGTCTCTTAATAATAGGGTATATTTTGTGCACAATCCTTTGGCTGCACAGGAGCTCCCTAAAAACACGTCCAGCTTCTATGGCTGCTGGCCACGCCCCCCCCCCCCCATATGTATATCTTTTAAAAATAAAGCAGTACATTTTTTTGCATTTATTCAAAATATATAACGGTTTCGTTTTTGCATTGCATTAAAAATAAAGCAGTTTCGTTTTAAAATTTTAAGAAACAGTAACATTTTTTTTCTTTATTAATATTGTTTATAAAGTAATTATTTAATTTATTCTTTTAAGATGGACCAAGACTCTGTTATAGAATACAGATGTCCTTTATGTTTGAATGCTAATATTGAACCACCAATCCCTTTTTGTTCCTCATGTGTTGAGAGAACATTACATTTTAAGGATAGTCTTTTGAGCCTATATTGTCTAAGACAGATGCTGTCCAGGGGTCTTCTGACAATGTTTCTCCTCAGGTGTCCCAAATTTTAGTACCCATTAATACAGTGCCCTGTGTTTCCGCTCAAGCTCCGTTTGGGGTCTCTTTGCAAGACATTGCTTCCCTCATGTCTTCTGCAGTTTGTCTGCGTTTCCCATGCTACAGGGATAGCGCAAGAGGAAGTCTAAAGAATCAGTGTGTAAGGTGTCTGTCTCATTTGTGGCTATTCCGAATATTCTCTCGCATAGATCTGTTGAGGAAGATTCTTCGGTGGCATCTGAGGGTGAGATCTCAGATTCCTTCTGATGCTGAAGTTGTATCCTTCAGGTTTAAGCTAAAGCACCTCTGTTTACTACTCAAGGAGGTTTTGGCTACTCCAGACGACTCTGACACTACTGTCGTTGTCAACCCTAAAAAGTATGTTCACCAGGGTTTACAATAGCAACCTGCAGTGTGTATTGCTACCGTTTCTAGTGCGGCGGCATACTGGTTTGATGCGTTGTATATTGGAAGATAGAGGCGCTGGTTCTAAGGGATCTCCAAAGGATTTTTCTCTGTTTCACAATTTTCCCAGAAGAATTGTGTCTGTATCTGTGTTCAAAGAATATCACATTGGCATAGTATGTCTGAGCACCTTAATACATAAGTGCAGTATACTCACAGAATAAGTATCAGATAAATGGCTCCACAGGTGATTTCACAATCTTCCCAAAAAGGAGTTCTCTCTGTATCTGTGTTCAAAGAATATCACATTGACATAGTATGTCTGTGCACCTTAATATATAAGTGCAGTATATTCACAGAATGATATCAGGCAAACGGCTCCACAGGTGGTATCACAATAAAAAAACAGCAGGTGATTTCACAAAAAAACAACGAACAGGAAAGGAAAAAAGCTAGCTTTTTTTTCTTTTTTAAATAAAATGTTTATTTGGCTCAACGCAAAAGCGTTTCAACGGCTATACCGTCGTTTTCAAGAGCTATTTAAAAACTTTATATAGCTTACAGAAAATCATATACAATGCCACATCGCAGATGGCCTTAAATACACAGTGTTGGGGGCGGTATCTGATACCTCATTGGTTGAGGTCAGGTTTAAACTCTATTTTAAAAACATTTAAAATAAAAATAAAACCCCCCAAAATAAATGATACACATATTTAACAATTCATTACACAAATGTCTAAAAGTAACATTATTTAAAAGATAAAAAATATAAGCCAATCCTAGATCGTTGTATTTCTCAGTTCCCTTTCAGGTTGTCATCTGTGTGCAAGTTCTCAACCAGGTCAGTTTCTGTATGGCTTGGTCACATGATATTATTTGTCCGATAGTGTAACGGATAGTTGTTGGAAAATATATTCAGGAAAAAGTCCATATTGAACTAAAGCATTTATAAGATTTTTTTTTTTTCTTCCACCAAAAAGAGAGACACATTGATTAAATTATTGTATTTCAAAAGTCTTTTAAATAGATACAATGACAAAAATGTTGCTTAAATAGAAAATGTGGTTGAGAACTTGCACACAGATGACAACGTGAAAGGGAACTGAGAAATACGATCTAGGATTGGTTTATCATTTATTTTGTTTTTTTTTATTTTAAATGTTTTTCTATTTTAAATGTTTTTAAAATCGAGTGTAAATCTGACCTCAACCAATGAGCTATCAGATTTCGCCCATGATTGTGTATTTAAGGACACCTGCGATGTGGCATTGTATATGATTTTCTGTAAGCTATACAAAGTTTTTAAATAGCTCTTGAAAAAGACGGTATAGCCGTTGAAACGCTTTTGCGTTGAGCCGAATAAACATTTTATTTAAAAAAGAAAAAAAGCTAGCCTTTTTCCTTTCCTGATCGTTATTTTTTTGTGAAATCACCTGCTGATTCTTTTGTGATACCACCTGTGGAGCTGTTTGCCTGATATCATTCCGTGAGTATACTGCACTTATATATTAAGGTGCCCAGACAAACTATGTCAATGTTATATTCTTTGAACACAGATACAGACAGAATTCTTCTGGGCAAATTGTGAAACAGAGAAAAAATACTTTGGAGATCCCTTAGAACCAGCGCCTCTATCTGCCAATATACATCGTTTGTACAGCTTTGAGAGAGACTCAGTGGTTCTAACTAAAGGGAAGTAACTATCCTATTGTATACTCCTTTTTTTGGTTTGATGCGTTGTCTGATTCCACAAACAGACACTCCCCTTGAAGAGATCCAGGACAGGATCAAGGCTTTTAAATTAACCAATTCTTTTTTTTTTTCTGATGCTTCCCTTCAATTATCAAATTGGGAGCAACGATTTCTAGCTTTCCCATTCTGGCTCGCAGAGCCTTATGGTTGAAATCTTGGTCTGAAGATGTGTTGTCTAGGTCTAAGCTTTTGGCTATTCCTTACAATGGTAAGACCTTGTTTGGCCCAGCTTTAGCTGAGATTATTTCTGATATTACAGGAGGAAAAGGACATTTCCTCCCTCAGGATAAGAGAAATAAGCAGAAGGCCTGTGTTCAAATCTGTTACTCCTCCTGGAGTCTTAATCTTGTTCTTAATGTTCTTCAGCAGGCTTTGCAGCCTATGCATTCCTTAGATATTAAGTTGTTATCTTGGAAGGTTTTGTTTTTTGTTGCTATTTCTTCTGCCCGTACAGTCTCAGAGCTCTCGGCTTTACAGTATGAGACTTCGTACCTTATTTTTATGCAGATAAGTATGTTTTAACTACTAAATTAGGTTTTCTTCCTAAAGTGGTTTCAGATCGGAACATTCAGGAGATTGTTGTTCCTTCCTTATGTCCTAATCCTTCTTCTCATAAAGAACGTCTTCTGCACAACCTAGACGTGGTTCGTGCTCTGAAATTCTATTTACAGGCGACTAAGGATTTTCGTCAGTCTTCGGCGCTGTTTGTAGTTTTCTCTGGGAAACGTAAGGGGCAGAAAGCTATGGCTACTTCTCTTTCTTTGTGGTTGAAGAGTATAATTCGCTTGGCCTATGAAACTACTGGACAGCAGCCTCCTGAGAAGATTACGACTCATTCTACGAGGGCCGTTTCCTCTTCCTGGGCATTCAAAAATGAAGCTTCTGTGGAACAGATTTGCAAGGCTGCAACTTGGTCCTCTCTTCACACACACTTTCTAAATTCTATAAATTTAATACTTTTGCCTTGGCTGAGATGATCCGTTGACTCATTGTGTCAAGAAAGAAATAATTTTATCAGGTAAGCATAAATTTTGTTTTTCAATACGTTTTTTGAAAAAGAATGTGACAAAAATGTTGCTTAAATAGAAAATGTGTATATTTTTAACAATATAAGTAATGGCATATCTTTATTATTTATGATGTCACAACTTCCATTTGTGTACTTCTAAAATTTTAAAAGTTTTGTTTAATCAATTCTTGTATCAGGGTGACTGCCTTATGGAACTCTGACTTACACCTCTACACCTGCAAAGAGGATTGCTAGAAAATAAAAGTACTGCATGGTCACGTGGCAGAAACACAAATTTAATATTTTCACAGTAATCCGCCAAATAGTCTGGAAATGTACGATATGGCTTCCCATTTCTCTTTTACTATTTCAGAGGCATATGAAGGAGTGCATGGTGAGAATGATTTACTGTGAGATGCTGGGCTATGAAGCTTCATTTGGTTACATTCACGCTATAAAGTTAGCCCAGCAAGGAAATGTACTTGAAAAACGAGTAGGTATGTATTTAGGGAATGTTTTGGAGAATTCACTCTTTTTTTCTTTGTGCTTTAATTCTTTTAGAATGTTCATGGTTTTGGTTGCCTTATTGTCAATATGTCTCTTTCTTTTTGGGTAGCTGTAAGTTATAAATAAGTATTATTATTATTATTATTATTATTTAAATAAAAGGAAACCAGTGTAAACAAACATCATTTATTAAAGGGACACTGAACCCAAAATTTTTCTTTTGTGATTCAGATAGAGCATGCAATTTTAAGCAACTTTCTAATTGACTCCTATTAATTTTTCTTCGTTCTCTTGCTATCTTTATATGAAAAAGAAGGTATCTAAGCTATTTTCTTGGTTCAGACTCTAGACAGCAGTTTTTGATTGGTGGATGAATTTATCCACCAATCAGCAAGGACAACCTAGGTTGTTCACCAAATATGGGCCGGCATCTAAACGTTCATTTTTGCTTTTCAAATAAAGATACCAAGAGAATAAAGAACATTTGATAATAGGAGTAAATTAGAAAGTTGCTTAAAATTTCATGCTCTATCTGAATCGCAAAAGAAAACATTTGGGTTCAGTGTCCCTTTAACTAATATGTTCTGAAGACTAAAATATATTGATTTTAATAAATATTTATTAATGTAGTAATTATTATATAGTGTTTTTCTATGAAATAAACTCCATGAACCTCATAATTTCAACCCCAGAAAATGAGTGTTATATAGAGTCATTCTATTTTGGGGAAGGGTTGTATTGTGTGAATTTAAATGTGTGTTTATGAAACTAGATGTTTATTCTCTGTGCTATTAACCCCTTCCCGCCGTTTGGACGTTCCATTCTTTCCTAACTGCGCTGAGTTTTAGCGTCGTTAGGATGGCATGGAATGTCCTAACCGTTTAGCTGTACTGAAGCCATAGCCTCTTCCTAAATCGCAGGCTGGTGGGCGTTCCTAGCGTCATAGGCACTTCCCCCTGACCTGATCCCATCATTTAAATTACACTATCGCATGAGCGATTGAGTGATTTAAATTTTTACTTGTTTACATCAGAAATTTGTTCCGATGTAGACAAATAAGTCCTGACAGAAAGGGGTTAACAGGGATTTAAAGGGACATGAAACCCAAATTTTTCATTTCACGATTTAGAAAGAGCATACAATTATAAACAACTTTCTAATTTACTTCTATTATCTATTTTGCTTCATTCTCTTGATATTTTTTGCTGAAAAGCATATCTAGATATGCTTAGTAGCTGCTGATTGGTAGCTGCACATAGATGCCTCCTGTGATTGGTTCACCGTGTGCATTGCAATTTCTTCATTAACGTATATCTAAAGAATGAAGCAAATTAGGTAATAGAAGTAAATTGGAATATTGTTTAAAATTTTATTCTCTACCTTAATCATGAAAGAAAATGTTTGGGTATAGTGTCCCCTTTGATTACTATCAATAGAAACACAGTTCTCACTTTTATACACTTTCTCTATTTCTAAAAGCCTAGTTAGTAATTACATTCAAGTAAAAGGCGAAAGCATATTGTAAAATAGCACTAACTATTTACACAATAAAGAAATACATTCTGCTTTATTAAAGTGGTTTTTTTTTTTGTTTGTTTTTTAAATGCATTTTTTTATTTTCAGGCTACTTGGCTGTTTCTTTATTCTTACATGAAAGTCATGAGTTGTTGCTCCTTCTAGTAAATACTGTTCTGAAGGTAATGTAATTTTGTCACTTAACCTATAATTATTTTACTAACCATCTGTACTGTGTTGATTAATGCAATTAAGTGCAAAATGTTATTTAGATAACTGCCTAATTATGTATATTTTATACACAGTACATGTAATGGGTGTGCTATGGAGCTAAAAGGCCTTCAAATCGGTGTTTCCTAAACCCAATTCTCAGGACCCTTATTTAGGCCACATATTCATTATATCTTAAAGGGACAATAAACATACAAAATAATGTTATATAATTCTGTACATAGTGCAGAATTATGTAACATTATCTTAGCGACAACGTTATAAAACTAAAGCATTTCCAGATTTTTTATTTCAAAGTTGGACTCTGCTCAAGGTTCTACTGAGCGGGTCTTGTTGCTCAAAAGCACTTTGCGGGCACGTTGTCTAGTCACAGCGCCCCAATCTCGCCATTGGAGTGAATGTAGCTCGCTCCCTCTCTGATCTGGTAGCGGGAGCGAGCTACATTCACTTCAATGACACGATCGGGCGTGCTGTGACTAGACAGCATGCCCGCAAAGTGCTTTTGAGCAACACAGACCTGCTCAGTAGAACCTTGAGCGGAGTCTAACTTTGAAATAAAAAATCTGGGTTATACATAGATATAAAGTCACATACCACCGCCAATCAATATGGTATAAGCCAAAGTAAGGGAGATGCATTGAGTTCAGCTCTGCTTTTCAACATTAAAAGGACATAAAACTCAACATTTAAACTTCTCATTAATTAAATATTGAAATTGAAAAATTATTGCAATTTACATGGGTTATTCATTTTCTTGCCTTTTTTAAAAAAAAGTACCTTGCCCCACTCCCTAGAGAGGGCAACGGCAAATTCTGTATCCTAAGTATGCTGCAAATTGCCCAACTTGCTGCGTGTCTTATCTCTTGATTAAGTTTGAAACACAATATACACATGTGTACAGTGTTCTCCGCTGAACATTTTGCCAGCCAGGCATCATTATAAAGTAGTCAAGTAGAGGCAGTGTATTACTTTCTAATATTATAACACTCTGCTGTACAAAGCACAAATCAATTGCGTAATTTAACACAAATATATTTAAAGTGATAGTAAAGTCAAAATTTAATTTTCATGATTCAGATATAGCATGTCATTTTTAACAACTTTTTCATTTACTTCTATTATAAAATTTTGAATTTTTTCTTTGGTATTCTTTGTTGAATATTTATACCTACAGTGGGTATTGAAAAGAATCACCCCTTGAAAATAATCACATTTTGTTGCTTTGCAGCCTGAAATAAAGGCAGACACGGTTTTTGTTTATCCAGTTGTAATTACTCAGTGCAACTTATAACATCCAAGTGATGTCAGGCAAAAATAAAGTCAATTCAAAAACAGAATCACTGAGTTGTAAAAAAGATCACCCCCTCCTAAAATTACTTGTAAACTCATTCAGGTGTAGCTAATCACCTTCTCAACAGCACACACAAAGCTATTTGACCTTCAACTGTGATCAGCTGTGAGCATATTGATTAGCTAAGCATGAAAAGAGCTTTCCTGGAGCATCTCAGTCCCTGGTAGAGCAACTGAAGCAAACAATCAACTATGGGTGGCAAGGCAGTGTCAAAAGATCTCCGGGATAAAGTTGTGGACAGGCACAAGTTAAGAGATGGATACAAGAAAATATCAAAGGCTTTATCAATGCCTAGAAGCACAGTGAAGTCTATTATTAAGAAGTGGAATGTATTTGGTACATCAGAGACCCTCTTTAGATCAGGACGTCACTCCAAACTGGATAAAAGAGCCATGAGGAAACTGGTCAGAGAGGCTACCCACAGTAGCTCTGAAGCAGTTGCAGGAATTGATGACAAACAGTGGTCATTATGTGCATGTGACAACAATATAAAAAAATCTTCACAAATGTGACTTGTATGGGAGGGTTGCTAGAAAAAAAAGCCACTCCTCAAGAAAGGCCACATGCAATCACGACTGAGCTTTGCATAACACACCTAGGAGATTCTGATGCCACATGGAAAAAGGTGTTATGGTCAGAGACTAAAATTGAATTATTTGGCCTCAACACCAAACGATATGTCTGATGGAAATCCAGTACAGCTCACCATCTAAATAACACCATACCTACATTAAAGCATGGAGCTGGTAATATCCTGTTATGGGGGTGTTTCTCTGCAGCAGGCAGTGGAGCACTTGTCTGGATAGAAGGAATAATGGATGGGGCAAAATACCGTAAAATTCTTGAGGAAAATCTGCTGCCCTCTGCCAGGAAGTTGTCAATGGGAAGAAGGTTTACCTTCCAACATGACAATGACTCAAAGCACATAGCAAAAATGACCACACAGTGGTTGAAGGAGAACAAGGTTAATGTCCATGGCCTAGTCAAAACCCAGACTTAAACCCCATTGAATATCTGTGGCATGACTTGAAGACTGCAGTCCACAAACAGTCACCTTCAAATGTAATGGAACTGGAGCAGTTCTGCAAAGAAAAGTGGGCAAATATTGCACAGTCTAGATGTACAAAGTTAGTAGAGATATATCCCAAAAGACTAAGGGCTGTAATTTAAAGCAAAATGTGGTTCAACAAAATACTGACACAAGGGGGTGATCCTTTTTCCAACTCAGTGATTGTGTTTTTGAATGTCTTTATTTTTGCCTGACATGTTAGTGTTATAGCTTTCACTTGGATGTATTAAGTTGCAGTTTTTGTTGTTTGTAAATACAAACAACAAAAACTCTCTGTCTTTATTTCAGGCTGCAAAGCAACAAAATGTAATTATTTTCAACGGGGGTGATTATTTTCAATACCCACTGTAGGTAGGCTCACTTAGGGTTGTCACCTTGGCCATGTTTTCATGGACACTTATGAGTTATGCAACCTGCAAGGTAAGCAGAGTGGGGTGGGTGGGTGGGGGCATATATTGAAACAAACTTTAGTTCCAGCCTCCTTTTCTTTAAAATAAGACCTTTATTTTCACATCTGGGTCATCAGCTTGTAAATTACATTTTGTAGCTTAGGTTAACTATTATGCTGTGGTCAGTTAGGGACAGTTATAAATAGGTCACTAGAGTGTGCAGCCAATGGCTGTGTGGAATATAACAGTGTTCTGCATTTCCATTTCTAACAGGAATTAAAAAGAATGGAATTACAAGGAAAGGGGACAAAATAAATAATGAAAGTATAATGCAGAGTTTTTTTATATATACAATTTTATTATTTTTGATTTCCATCTCAAAGTGTTTAATGTCCCTTTAAAAAGGTACTGGGAAGAACATTGCAGTATATCATTCATATGTTCTTGCTTTGATCTGTGTGTTAATCTTGAGATCAATCCAATTTGAATAATCATTTCACAAGATTTTAAAGGGTCTTATTATACCTCTTAGATCCATTCATTTTATTATTCTTTATATTATTTATTTCAGTTTGGAAACTATTAAAACCCCAAATCATATGTTGGTTATTTATTTAATAGTAAGACTATAACGTTTTTATCATTGGATAATGGATGTTATTTTCCTACTGCCAGAACTGACTTTTTACCTTCATATTTCTAACATGGTTTTCAATAAGTTTATTACTTTTTAATGAATTCAACACTTACTGGTAATATTAACAACATTTTATTTACCTTTTTTATTATTTATAAATTGGTCATTTTGCCAGAATTTCCCCCTAAGCAGGTTTGCATTTTAGATGTAAACTTATTAGTAGACAGGTCTCTGTAGACATGATGTTGGTGTAGCTGTAGGAAAATCTTTCTGCAAACCATTATACCAAGGCCATGTGTATTTAGATCTTCAGGTTGCTGACACAGCTGGTTTTTTTAATTATGATTCACTTAGTCCATTGTCTTACTATGTTTTCTACAGAGGCTTATTTGCTCCATAATGCGAGTTTCTGTTTAATTCGTGAAGTACCTGGCAGACTTAATTAATTTTTTTTATTGAGGTGTTGAAATACAGCATAATAGACATAATTATAATTAAAAAAAAATCCAGAATGTACACAGATACTTACATACATTAGCAGTTATGAATGAAAATTACATTCAGACACCCCAATATTAATACCATTTGTATTGTCGGTTTTCTTAATAAGGAGATATTGGTTTCTATGGACTAATAATATTTTGTATCAAAAACAGAAGCCTCTCTTAGGCCGCTATTATATAGGTCCGCCTCAAATGGAAATTTAGTGGAATAGTTGTGAAGATGGCCTCTGCTTGTTCTACAAAATTATGTAAAATAAAAGGAGGGTGATATCGAGAAGACCACACTTTTGTTTCTGTCTGTTACTTTCTAGCTAAACATAGGTATTAAATCTCAATTTTTATTGATAAAAGGAAAAATATTATATAATGGAAACCTGGAACCCCTCGACTAAATAAGTAGCCTCTATAATCGCCAGAGGAAAAAAGGACTGAGAAGGTACCTGAAAAAACACAGGTAACCACTCTTGGATCCTGTATAAAATGTTCTATTGTTTAACTATGCAATAAAAAATGGCTATAAGGATACCATGAGTATGTACAATATTAAAGGGACATTGTAAACTAGATTTTCTTTAGATTAATGTTTTGTAGATGATCTATTTATATAGCCATTTATATAGTCTTATGGAAAAGGCTAATAGCACGGATTGTATATTGAGTCCATATATATGGAGGTCCTACATGGAATAGACCGTGGATCCAGAAAACATCATAGTATTGGGAAGAGTTAAAGGTTACCTAAACACAGTACAAAACACACATAGACAGCAGAGAGTCCTCTATTTGTGTTAAATTAGTTGGACACACTGCTCTGGTCTCTAGAAGCGCAACCTCAAATCGAAGTATTAATAAAGAGAATTTCTAAATGATTAAATATTAAGCTAAAAATACTCTTGTATCGCTAAGATAACTAGCTTAACCAGTGGAGCACACCGAAAGAAAGGATAATCTTTATTAATTGTTTGCAATTTCTTACACAGAGTACACAAAAATCATCAAATCTAAAAGCTGTTAGTAGGAAGAAAGAAGTCTGGGGACAAGTTTCAGTCCACTAGCCAATACCAGGCATCAATCTTATGCAAATTAATCCAGGGCTCAATGAATTCTTTAATTTATAGCTGCAAAGCCTTCATGAAAAGAACAAGAAAAAACATAGGAGCTTTGTTGTGGGATATAGTCAATAATTAAGTGGACGCTTTCCTTTCATAGTTATATAGGGATCTTTACCCAATCCCAAGTTGTGTTATTGAGGCTACTGTTGCAATGGAAGCAGGATCAGCATTGAAGCCCAACGCCGCTTGATTGCTAAGTGAGGAGTCCTTAATTAGGCACTGCCAATACTCAGGGGTCTCAGGCTTGCAAACTCCAGCAAGAAAAGATTGTAAAAATAGCAGTATGTAGTCAACAGTAGAGGTCGTTCTGTCAAATATTTGGTTCAGTGTTTTCTGCTGTGATACAGTCATAGCAACTAGCAGGGAAACTTGGTAAATCACATCCATAGCAGCTAAAGTTTCTCTATCTCATGGCAGCACTTTGATCTCGGTCAACTCCTGGGGGCAAGAAGCCCCTGTAAAAGCACTCAAGTAGCTAGTAAATGGCTTGTTCTTTGTACCAGGGTCAGGCATCATTTAGTTAGAAAGCATCAGTTCCATACGTGGCCTACAATGCACACTCACAGGTTCTTCTCCAGTACTTATCTGCATTGTGAGATTTCTAGTTGTCTGATCCTCCTCTGCTACCCATTCTGATTTGGAGGAATACATTTCGCTTATGTATAGGGCACACTCTAACTTGTAAAAGTGATGTTGCAAGAGTCGTCTCAACTCCATCCCCCATGTGGATAAATCAGTCATATTGCCAAGTGAATGTAGGAAATAAGGTGAGTAATATGAGGTAGTGCGATTCCGCAGTGGCTTGTGAGATAGCACTGCTAAGTAACAGACGACAACAAAGGAGCTCTGCCAGGGGGGTCAATTAGTAGGCTGCATCCTTTTATGATCTCCAGAAGACTGAAGCTGGCACCAATCTTAGAAAGAGTGGCTTCAAATAAAAGGCATTCTCTACTGAAAAGCATAAAATATAGGTCGTCACTCAGAGTGTTTAGACGTAGATAATATATAAGTTGGTTCTGCGATCTGGAGCAACAAGCAATCTTGCGACTTATCATGGCCACTGCCCAGAAGTTCCCCCCTCCGTAGAGTAATTTTATAACATATGACCCTGCTCGGAGCCTCAGAGAATTGCTGGTTTCAAAAGAAAATTGCTGTTGACCCAATCAGTATTGACAATTGTGCCGTTTGGACGTGTAACTATCAGTGAAACTTTATATGTTTAATCCTTTTGGGGGGGACTAAACACAGAATTGCCGGGTTGCAATGATAAAAATACATATTCTAATTAATCAAAGCATGTCATTTCCACACTATAATACTCCTTTCTTCATATGCAAAAATTGTGTATAAACAATTCTGAAAAAACCAACATGGCATTATCGCAAAGGTTATTGTTTTGTTTTTATTTTGTATGGTTATTCCTGAATTTTGAGTTTCATACCTTTTCTGAAATTCAAGACTTATTTTCCTGCTGTAGATTTATTTGATATTACTATTTTGTTCATTTATTGTTATCAAGTGCCGTGATGCCTGCCCCACTCATGTTTTACTCTTACCATGTACAGTCATTGTGATTGCACGCTTCCTCTATGCGTTTCGCTCACAGCCTGCCTGTTAAACTCTTCCTGCTTGTTAGTTTGTCTGTGCTTTGCTGAAAAACTGTAAGGGAAAAATAACAATGGGTTATGGTTATTATATCCTGTCATTTGTTTTCTCGCATGTTAAAAGTCAGAGTACCTTCCACTATTTCAGATACTCACCCATAATTGCACACAGTACTATAAGCATTTGTATTTTAAAATGAACACTCAAGCTTCATTGAAATGTTATCTAGTTCAGAGCTTCTTAAACGTTTTAACTTTATTCACCTGGAACGCCTTTTTACATTAGAAAAATGTTTACAACCACCATCATTATAATATAGTCCAAAACAAGTCCCTTGTCAGAAGGTATATCTCACTTTACAGTGCTTCGCTAATACAGCGCTTTGTGGAGCTGAAGTTCAACCTCCAAGGATTTTGAAACAGTGCTGTAATCTTTTTGAGATTGTGAGAGAAGTGACTGGCACCATTTTGTTATGCACAGTTTACTCTGTTTACAGCATTACAGTGCAATCTGTGTCTCAGTACTATAGTGTGGCACATTTTACTACAGTAATTGTTACTATTTTACAGGTACAGTATTTATTGAATACTTATTGAATACTTTGCTGTGCTAGTGTTAAACTAAACTTAGTGCTTTTGCACCCCTAATATATGTTAGTTGAAACATGTTTTCAAGTTTTTAAACACACTGGCAAGTGAAAATAAAGCAAAACCCTAACCGCTGTATGAGCGGGGTATACCTGTACAATTATTTTTTTTAAATTTATTTTTAAATGGCATTATACCACACAAGTGATCGCATTATTAGCAAAACTAACGATAACTTTTATGATCATTGCTAATCACTGACTAGCTCCATGTATCTTCCATATAGACTTCTCCTATTCAATGTTTCCTTTTATTTTATTGAGCAGTGTGCACAAAAAAAATGGCTTTTGCAATTTTTGGCCAAGTGACTAGAATCTGTGAGCACATTTTGAAGAGGTACAAAATTAGCTATGTGCCTCCCTCGCGTTAAGCAAGGTGGGACCACAGGACCCAGGCAGCACTTGACAGGATGGCACGCAGGGAGAGCATATCCTGTGTAATAGTGTTTTTAAATTGAAATTATTCCTAGATGATACCCATCTACATGTTCTCAGGTGAATTTTTAACCTGCTGAAATTCAGTCACTGAGATAAGACTGTAGTATACAAAGCGCTTAGGGGCGCCATTTTATTCTAGGACCTTGAAAGCACAATGCATTGAGCCGGCCCTACTCATACATGCACACTCGTATGTATGTGTATTTTCCTTTATGAACATGGTTATGTGAAAAGTTGAAGACATTTAGCCAAACAAAATGTACATTTGAAGAGAAAGCCGAGACCAGCAGCAACCTCCTATTCCTTTCTGCTTCACTGCTTTTGTTTGGTTAGTAATTTAAACTTAGTCTACTATTGTACCAGGGACCTCTCCTGTCTCCCGATATAAAGTACATTATCAAATCTTATGGGGACTCCCAGTTTAAGAAGGATCTAATCGATGTGCTAACAGCACCATTAAATATTTGTAAAATACCATCATTTACTTGCAGGCTTATAGTGCCAGAAAATAACATTTTTGACCAGTTCTTAAGTCATGTACACATAAAAAATAATAATAATATATATATACTGTATATAAAAATGCAAAAAGAAAATACTCTAGTTTTATAATTGCACTGTTGCTTGCTTATAACTATAGGTTTAACCCCTGCAAATTAATTAAATACATAGTTAAAGTCAGCTCCAGAGCCACAATGCACTACAGGGAGCTAAATGAACACACCTGGCAAGCAAACGAAGAAACAAAATGTGTGTAGCCACCAATCTCCTGCTAGCATTGCTACTGCTGGTCAGTGGTGCTTTTCAACAAAGGCTAGCAAGAAAACAAAATCAATTTAATAATAAAAGTGAATTTAAGTGTCTTAAAAATGACATACTTTCTGAATCATGCAATATTTAAGAAACCCCAGTAGATGGAGACAGAGTGAAAGAAGAGATTACTTTCTAATGTTTTGCTGCAGGGTGGTTTGGCTTATGAGAAGGGAAACAAATGTGTAACTTTTTATTTTCTTTAAATGTAATATATATCTTAAACTGCTTGCTGATCCTTGTGGTGGTGGTGTGTCCTCTTGACTCCGTTAGGACGTTCCATGCCGTCCTAAAAGCACTTGTCTTTAACACATTTTTGACGGCATGGAATGTCCTCACTATTGCAACGTTTTGGTCCCCTCACTGTGGAGACTCCAGTGGATCCGACTGGGAGACGTGCCTAGCAACACAGGCAGTCCCAGGGAGCCAATCGGCTCCATTTTTGAGTCACATGATCGCAGTGACAGTTGTGACTTATTTTTCCGTTCTTAACATGGACAGTTGCCTTTGTCCTGAAGGGGTTAACCGCTTTATGCTGTTAAGATGTTCCATGTCGTCCTAAAGGCACTGGGCTATAACTTCATTAGGACGGCATGGAACATGCTACCTTTTTTGGCGTTCTGCACCCTCCTGTTTTAACGAAGTCCCCCGGGATTCAGTGCCAGCTTTGGAATTACATGATTGCATTGGTGATCACCTGACTTCTTTTCCTTAAAATAGTTACGTCAGAACTTCGTTCTGATCATTAACATTTGCCCCCATCATGAAGGGGTTAACCCCTTAGTGACCAGAGCACTTTTCCATTTTCTGTCCGTTTGGGACCAAGGCTATTTTTACATTTTTGCAGTGTTTGTGTTTAGCTGTAATTTTCTTCTTACTCATTTACTGTACCCACACATATTATATACCGTTTTTCTCGCCATTAAATGGACTTTCTAAAGATACCATTATTTTCATCATGTCATATAATTTACTATAAAAAAAATTATAAAATATGAGGAAAAAATGGAAAAAAACACACTTTTTCTAACTTTGACCCCCAAAATCTATTACATATCTAAAACCACCAAAAAACACCCATGCTAAATAGTTTCTAAATTTTGTCCTGAGTTTAGAAATACCCAATGTTTACATGTTCTTTGCTTTTTTTGCAAGTTATAGGGCCATAAATACAAGTAGCACTTTGCTATTTCCAAACCATTTTTTTCCAAAATTAGCGCTAGTTACATTAGAACACTGATATCTTTCAGGAATCCCTGAATATCCCTTGACATGTATATATTTTTTTTTAGTAGACATCCCAAAGTATTGATCTAGGCCAATTTTGGTATATTTCATACCACCATTTCACCGCCAAATGCGATCAAATACAAAAAATTGTTCACTTTTTCACGAATTTTTTCACAAACTTTAGGTTTCTCACTGAAATCATTTACAAACAGCTTGTGCAATTATGGCATAAATGGTTGTAAATTCTTCTCTGGGATCCCCTTTGTTCAGAAATAGCACACATATATGGCTTTGGCGTTGCTTTTTGGTAATTAGAAGGCCGCTAAATGCCACTGCGCACCACAAGTGTATCATGCCCAGCAGTTAAGGGGTTAATTAGGGAGCTTTTAGGGAGCTTGTAGGGTTAATTTTAGCTTTAGTGTAGTGTAGTAGACAACCCCAAGTATTGATCTAGGCACATTTTGGTATATTTCATGCCACCATTTCACCGCCAAATGCGATCAAATTAAAAAAAAACGTAAAATTTTTCACAATTTTAGGTTTCTCACTGAAATCATTTACAAACAGCTTGTGCAATTATGGCACAAATGGTTGTAAATGCTTGTCTGGGATCCCCTTTGTTCAGAAATAGCAGACATATATGACTTTGGCGTTGCTTTCTGGTAATTAGAAGGCCACTAAATCCTGTTGCGCCTCACACGTGTATTATGGCTAGCAGTGAAAGGGTTAATTAGGGAGTTTGTAGTGAGCTTGCAGGGTTAATTTTAGCTTTAGTGTAGAGATCAGCCTCCCATCTGACACATCCCACCCCCTGATCCCTCCCAAACAGCTCCCTTCCCTCCCCCACCCCACAATTGTCCCCGCCATCTTAAGTACTGGCAGAAAGTCTGCCAGTACTAAAATAAAAGAGTTTTTAAAAAAAAATGAATTTTTTTTTTTAGCATATTTACATATGCTACTGTGTAGGATCCCCCCCTTAGCCCCCAACCTCCCTGATCCCCCCCAAAACCGCTCTCTAACCCTCCCCTCTGCCTTATTGGGGGCCATCTTGGGTACTGGCAGCTGTCTGCCAGTACCCAGTTTACAATAAAAAGTGCTTTTTTTTGGGGTTTTTTGTTTTTTTCTGTAGTGTAGCTTCCCCCAACCCCCCACCCCCCACAAACAAACCCCCACCACCTTGCTCATTGTATATATTTTATTTTGATTATATTTTTTATTTCCCCATTTTCTGCAGTGTAGCGGTTCCCACCCGCTCCCTCCCCGTGCACGCGCCCGCCCCCACCCTCCCGTGCACGCGCGCGCGCCCGTGCGCGCCCCCAGCCACCCCCGCCCACGATCCCGCCCCCCTTCAGATCCACATGGCCATCGATGGCCGCCACCCGCCTCCCGGTCCGGCTCCCACCCACCAACGCCGGTAGCCACCGATCTCCGGTGCAGAGAGGGCCACAGAGTGGCTCTCTCTGCACCGGATGGCTTACAAACGTTATTGCAGGATGCCTCCATATCGAGGCATCACTGCAATAACCGGAAAGCAGCTGGAAGCGAGCAGGATCGCTTCCAGCTGCTTTCCACACTGAGGACGTGCAGGGTACGTTCTCAGGCATTAACTGCCTTTTTTCTGAGGACGTACCCTGCACGTCCTCAGTCGTTAAGGGGTTAAATATAGTCTATTTTCTTTATTCACTTTTTGTAGTGCCAGAGACATTTCTGCTTTTGCATGTATATTTGGATTTGTAGTCCTGTTCCCAGATTGAGGCTAACGGGTAATTCACAGTTTAATATCACAATAATGATTTATGTTATAACTGTGAATAACGTTTTCATATTTGTAAAGTATAGGAATTCCTAAGGGAAACTATTAAAATAAGTCCTTGCAGCTGCTGGCACTATGGTCTTAATTAAGTTTTGGGAACTACAATTTATAGTGTGTTGCAAAAGCAGAAATGCTTACTACTGAAAGTTGATCACACAGAATGCTGAGGAACTATATCTCTCAGACAACATTAAGATTGTAATGCCAGCAGCTGCTTTTATCTGCCGACGTAGAGCTTTTGACACCAGTTGCTATAACAATGGTACCTCTGTTGTTTAGGCACAGTGGTATAGCTATTTAAATTGATCACAACCCCACCACTTCTCCAGAGACCTTAATTATAATAGATAACCCAAATGCCTCACCATGAATAACCCTAGCCACAAGTTCTCCATCTCAAACCCTCGGCCCGTTTTAAATTTACATCCATTCTCGCCATTGGTAATACTCTTAAATAGCCATTACTGTGGAAAATTACATGCTCTAATTAAATAAAGCATGTCATTTTATTACTAGAGACCCTGCAACTCTGTCTGCTATTTAGGGCAACTACCGTTTCTGATTGAGTCACCGTCCTTTTCTGCAAGGGACCAGCCATTCTTTCGGGGGGTTAACCCCTTAATGACCACAGCACTTTTCCATTTTCTGTCCGTTTGGGACCAAGGCTATTTTTACATTTTTGCGGTGTTTGTGTTTAGCTGTAATTTTCCTCTTACTCATTTACTGTACACACACATATTATATACCGTTTTTTCTCGCCATGAAATGGACTTTCTAAAGATACCATTATTTTCATCATATCTTAGAATTTACTATAAAAAAAATTATAAAATATGAGGAAAAATTGAAAAAAAAATACACTTTTTCTAACTTTGACCCCCAAAATCTGTTACATATCTACAACCACCAAAATACACCCATGCTAAATAGTTTCTAAATTTTGTCCTGAGTTTAGAAATACCCAATGTTTACATGTTCTTTGCTTTTTTTGCAAGTTATAGGGCCATAAATACAAATAGCACTTTGCTATTTCCAAACCATTTTTTTTTTCAAAATTAGCGCTAGTTACATTAGAACACTGATATCTTTCAGGAATCTCTGAATATCCATTGACATGTATATATTTTTTTTTAGTAGACAACCCAAAGTATTGATCTAGGCCCATTTTGGTATATTTCATGCCACCATTTCACCGCCAAATGCGATCAAATAAAAAAAATTGTTCACTTTTTCATAAATTTTTTCAGAAACATTAGTTTTCTCACTGAAATTATTTACAAACAGCTTGTGCAATTATCGCACAAATGGTTGTAAATTCTTCTCTGGGATCCCCTTTGTTCAGAAATAGCAGACTTATATGGCTTTGGTGTTGCTTTTTGGTAATTAGAAGGCCACTAAATGCCACTGCGCACCACACGTGTATTATGCCCAGCAGTGAAGGGGTTAATTAGGGAGCATGTAGGGAGCTTTTTGGGGTAATTTTATCTTTAGTATAGTGTAGTAGACAACCCCAAATATTGATCTAGGCCCATTTTGGTATATTTCATGCCACCATTTCACCGCCAAATGCGATCAAATTAAAAAAAAAGTTACATTTTTCACAATTTTAGGTTCCTCACTGAAATCTTTTACAAACAGCTTGTGCAGTTATGGCACAAATGGTTGTAAATGCTTCTCTGGGATCCCCTTTGTTCAGAAATAGCAGACATATATGGCTTTGGCGTTGCTTTTTGGTATTTAGAAGGCCGCTAAATGCCGCTGCGCATCACACGTGTATTATGGCTAGCAGTGAAGGGGTTAATTAGGTAGCTTGTAGGGAGCTTGCAGGGTTAATATCACATTTAGTGTAGAGCTCAGCCTCCCACCTGAAACATCAGACCCCCTGATCCCTCCCAAACAGCTCTCTTCCCTCCCCCACCCCACAATTGTCCCCGCCATCTTAAGTACTGGCAGAAAGCTATATTTGTTGTTTTTTTGTGTTTTTTAAAAAGCATATTTACATATGCTGCTGTGTATTATTTCCCCCCCCCTTAGCCCCCAACCTCACTGATTCCCCCCCAAACAGCTCTATAAACCTCCCACTCTAACTTAATCTGCGCCATCTTGGGTACTGGCAGCTGTCTGCCAGTACCCAGTTTAGAAGAAAACATGTTTTTTTTTTTAATTTTTATTAAAATAATCTGTAGTGTAGCTTCCCCCCCACCCCTCCACGATCTCTTTTTGTGCTTTTGCACAAACAAGATTTGGGCATTTTTTCCTAACAATATTTTCCGTAGTGTAGCGGTTCCCACCCACTCCCGCCCGTGCACGTGCCCGCCAACCTCCATGCACGCGCGCGCCCCCTAACGGTCCCGCCTCCGATCCCGCCCCCTTGATGTCACAGGACACACCGATGGCCGCCCACCCGCCTCCCAAGTCGGCTCCCACCCACCAACGATACCGGGCATCGATGTCCGGTGCAGAGAGGGCCACAGAGTTGCTCTCTCTGCATCGGATGGCCATGTAAGGTTATTGCAGGATGCCTCCATATCGAGGCATCACTGCAATAACCGGAAAGCAGCTGGAAGCGAGCAGGATCGCTTCCAGCTGCTTTCCACACCGAGGACGTGCAGGGTACGTCCTCAGGCGTTAACTGCCTTTTTTTTGAGGACGTACCCTGCACGTCCTCGGTCATTAAGGGTTAAAGGGACACTGAACCCAAATTTTTTTCTAGCGTGATTCAGCTAGAGCATGACATTTTAAGCAATTTTCTAATTTACTCCTATTATCAAATTTTCTTCATTCTCTTGGTATCTTTATTTGAAATGCAAGAATGTAAGTTTAGATGCCGGCCCATTTTTGGCAACCAACCTGGGTTGTTCTTGCTGATTGGTGGATAAATTCATCCACCAATAAAAAAAGTGCTGTCCGGAGGTCTGAACCAAATAAAAAGCCTAGATGCCGTTTTCAAATAAAGATAGCAAGAGAACAAAGAAAATTTGATAATAGGAGTACATTAGAAAGTTGCTTAAAATTGCATGCTCTAGACACTAGGCAAGCTGGAAAGCTGGCTCTGAGCCATAGCAAAAATCGGCCTTATGTCTATTTCCCCATGCTATCAAACACTTGTTAATGAGAAAGGAGCTCTATTATTAGATAACTTGCCTTAAAATGGAGCTCTCTGATACCTCAGAGCAATATTGAACCGAAAAATCTACAATCGTCAATTAATAAAGTTGCATCTTCTACATTATCGGCCAGCGGCCACATGGCGAGAGTCTCACCTTAGGCTCCTTCACAGGACATACTTCACCCCTGAGAAAGGCCATAGAATCCATAATCAGCAATTTAATAAATGCCCCAAATGTTCCTACCCAGCGGCCGACTTGATTCATATGTTCTGGTCTTGCCCAAAAATAAGAAATTTATGGAACAGACTAGAGTTCTGGCTCAAAACTACACTAAAAATTAAATCACTCTCCTTGTCATTATACCAAATTATACTGTGCCTGAAGCCGGAAGGTAGCTATCAGGATACTGATAAATTAGTAACTCTTTCTATATTAGCTACCAGATATTTGATTTGTAAGAAATGGAAGTTGAGAGCCCTTCCTACAATCCCTGAAGTTAAAAACTATTTAAAAAAGCAATGTGTACGGGGGCGGAGTTTGGCCATGCCGGGACATGGCCGCTCTGTGAGTTAGCTCCGTGAGACCGGAGCTCCAAATTCAATATAAATTGTAGCAGAGGAGCACATAAAAGCCTTCAGCCGGTGGGAGAAAGCTCAAAGACTGCAGCGGTTATCATCAAGCGATTTACAAGGTCTCTGATCGCTATCTTTCAGGAGGAGTCCGGTGCACAAGCTGCACAAACTGATCTGCCGCCGCCATCTTGAATAGCCTGTTCCATGAGGCAGCCGGAACGCCGCATTTACGCCCAGCATCAGGTGCAGACAAATAAAAGTTAAATGCACCTCTCACCCATGCCTTAAATATATGTCCTGACCCCAGACATATATAGTTAGAATAGGGCAAGCCCATATTAAATTCAATTGTAGCCCACATCGGGCACTGCGCAGCTGCTCATGATATATCTAGTGCAGTGCAGCCTTAGGGGATAATAAGCTACTATAAAGCTTTAACTCACCAATCCCCTACACTAACTAAAACATGAAGTGAATGCTCAAATTAAGCAACTGTATTGTGGGGACAACTATCTTTTAACAGTCTCAAAGTTATTATAGATCTGCTTCATGTTGCTAATTAAAAAGTGGAGTAAAATTACAGAAGATAATGTAAACATCACCTTGCACATTTTTACTCTAAAATAAATGACACTGTCACATCTGAAAAACCTGAGGGGATCTTTACTGCAATAATAAAAAGGAGACAAAATAAAAACAGCATAATGTTATGAACACATAATACTGTTATTTCTACTGTGTAGCCTAGCTTCTGCTTGTAAGGCTTCATTATCAAAGCAAGAGCCCCATCTAGTGCCTCAAAAAGGGAATTACAATTTCTAACTGTTTCAATCTCTTATAATTACAAGAATGACATCAAGAAGACAAACAAAGCCTGAAAAGTCTCTTAAACCTCATAATACTACTCCTGTATCAGTCTCAACTTTTTTCCAGTCCCAAGAAAGGGAGAGCCCGGGGCAGGAGCCCTCAAATACAAAACAACCTAACAAAACAACAGTACCAGAAAACCCTATGGCGGAAATACAGCAAGACCAGTTATCACAAATCCTATCTAAAATGTGCGAACTCCCATCTAAAACAGATATAGACTCTTTGAAAGACCTGATCAAAACGGAGATCTCTGAAATACGAAAGGATATAACAGACATAGGTTACAGAGTCGAAGCTCTAGAAACTATGCAAGATGAAACAATGAAAGATATCAAAGATATAACTGAACACCAAGAACAACAATCTTCCGTGATACAGGATTTGAACGACAAAATTGAAGATCTGGACAATAGAGGCCGCAGGAATAATTTGAGAATTAGAGGGATCCCTGAAACGATAGAAGCAGATGAGTTAGAAGACTATCTGCAACTTCTGTTCCATTCTCTCTCAGGATCACCAGAACCTGCAATAATGATTCCACTAGAGAGGGCTCACCGAGCTTTAAGAGCGAAACCCCCAAGCCAAGCACCACCTCGTGACGTCATTATGAAATTCCTAAATTTCAAAGATAAGGACACTATTTGGCAACATTTCAGGGACAATCCCAACTACAAATATCAGGACCATGAACTACAAGCATATTTGGATTTGAGCCCCCTCACATTACAGAAAAGAAAAGACTCTAAATTTATCACATCTGTGCTGCAGAAAAACAACATAAGATATCGTTGGGGATACCCATTTTGTCTAATTGTGTTCCTGGATGGCAAAACATGGATATATAGAGGTCTGAACGATTTGGACTCTTTTTCTAAAGGTCTCAATCTGACATTCCCTATCCCCACAGACCAAAACAACTCAATGGAGACACAGGGCGGATCTTCTCGTTTGAAAGAAAGGCGCCCAGAGTGGGCTACAGTTCATCGTCGGAAGAAAAACCTCAAACAGAAGATAACACAACCAGATTTGAACTCTGAAACCGGCACCTGAAACTCTGGAGAGTCTGGAGATGGAATAGAACTTACTTGATAGCTCCCTGAAAGGGCAGCAAGTATCCTTTAAGCTTATTTTTGCTGTGCTACATTATTTGAGTTCTGTGTTTGTTATTTATTTTTAGGAATGTTAAATATCTTTTTTGCAGGTTTATCTCAACTAAACTTTATGTTGTCTATGGTGACGGTCTAGACAGTCAAAACACAAGTGGTAATAGGAGGCTATGGAAAAGACTAGAGACAATACTGTTACCACTTAAATAACTCATGGGAGGATAGCCTGGTTTCTTCTAGCCTATCTCAGCTGTGTTGCATTGTCTATATCTTGTGAAAGTTATTTACTGTTAGAGAAGTTATATACTTTGATTGTTTGAAAAGAAAAATCTAGGTTGACCCTTTGTTGAGTGAAATGTTGTTCAAATGTAATTGCTTTTCCTATCTCTAAGGTATCTAATAGTTAGGAGGCTTATAATAATATTTACTTGAAATATATCCTCAATCCTCTTATTACCTCTTAAATAGAAGTCTCCGGTACACTACCCCCTTTCCATTCTATTTACCGATGCTCATTTTCCTCTCTTCTCTGATTACGTTTTACTTTCTTTTCTCTCTTCTTCTGATAATGGCTGTTCGGGAGAGCGCAATTGCCTGCATAAATGATCACACTCGCTCACGACATACTACTCTTTGCTTACAAAATAACACACTTCCACTTACCCATATCCCAATATGACAAACAAACAAAGTAACCAGATTAAGGTAATATCTATTAACTGTAAAGGCCTTAATTCCCCTCTGAAGAGAAATTTTGCCCTTCACGACTTTAAACAGACAAGAAGTGACATTGTGATGTTACAAGAAACACATTTCAAAAGGGGTAGGGAACCTCAAACATTTAAATTTAAGTTCGGTCAAAGTTTCTACTCGTCCAACCTATCTAAAACCAATGGCGTGGGGATACTGATAAAACATAATGTCCCCTTTCAGGAGATTGCAACCCACAAAGACAAAGAAGGTAGATTTTTAGCAGTGATAGGCACATTATATGGAAAGATTGTGACATTGACATGTATATATGCCCCAAACTTTAACCAGCATCGCTATTTCAAAAACATATCTAATACACTCCTCGATATTATGAAAGGTCCTTTAATAATAGGAGGTGACTTCAACGTACCACTTGACCCATCCATAGATTGCTCCACTCAGTCAACCTCTATCTCCTTAAAAAGGATAAATGCAATAAAACAATGCTTACGAGACTTAGCGGTACATGACGTGTGGAGGACTCTCAACCCTTTAATAAAAGACTACACTTTCTACTCAGCCCCACATAAACTGTTTTCCAGGATAGACTACATACTTATGGATGTCTCTAGTTTTTCATTCGTCAGACAGAGTAAAATCCTACCCTGTACGTGGTCAGACCACTCTTACGTGAGTTGTGACTTAAAATGGCCCGACATTCCAAATAAACACTTCAATTGGAAATTTGATCCATCACTACTAGATGATTCTCTGATAACTGAGAAGCTTGGGAAATCTATTAAGGAATACTTTGAAATTAATATCTCCCCATTCATGGACAATAGAATATCCTGGGAAGCTCATAAAAGTGTAATACGGGGTGAATGTATTAGTCTCCAAAGCATGCTGAATAAACAAAAAAGAGCTAGATTAGAAGAAACATTAAATCAAATAACTATTCTGGAATCCCGACATAAACAAACTCCTGAGGATAGTCTCATTCTCGATGAGTTACAATCTAAAAGACAAGATATGAATGCACAATTGTTGCATATTTATAAACGTAAAGCCCTTCAACTTAAACAAATTTATTTCGATAGTGATAATAAGAGCGGTAGGTTTTTGGCGAGAAAATTACATAGACGAACTAACAAGACCTTTGTCATGTCCATTAAAAACACAAGAGGCTCCCCTTGTTTAGGCACAACAGCTATAGCAAAAGCGTTTCGGGACTATTTTGAAGGACTGTATAATCTTAATGAATCTGACCCCATAGCATCAACACATGATAAATCTCTTAAACATAAAATAGCAAAATATTTGGATGGCATCGGGATCCCTTCTTTATCAAAAGAGCAACAAGAATACTTAGATCAACCAATCCAAACGGAGGAAATTACCAATGTTATTAATCACTTACCTAACGGTAAAGCTCCTGGCCCGGATGACTTTACTAACCTCTATTATAAAAAATATCACTCCCTATTGACTCCCCACTTATGTAATCTTTATAATGGAATAGATAAAAATAACCCCTTTTTAAAACAATCATTGGAGGCCACAATAGTTTTACTTCCCAAACCAGGGAAACCTCCTGATCAAGTTATGAACTACAGACCAATCTCCCTTCTAAATACAGATTCGAAAATATTTGCTAAAATCTTGGCTAACAGAATTTGCCCGCTTTTACCTCATCTTATACATGGGGACCAAGTAGGCTTATTATGAACAGAGAAGCAAAAGACAACACGATCCGCACCTTGCACCTAATACAACACGCATTAAATACCAACACTCAAACGGTTTTGATCTCCACGGACGCAGAAAAAGCGTTCGATCGCGTAGATTGGACGCTTTTGTATCACTCTCTAGAGCGTTTTGGTTTTGGAGAAGGTATCTTGGGAAAGATATTTGCTCTGTATAATAATCCAAGCGCCCGTATCCTAGTAAACGGCACTCTCTCCGATTCTTTCTATATTAAAAATGGAACAAGACAGGGATGCCCCCTATCGCCCCTATTGTTTGCATGCGCTATCGAAATTTTAGCCATAAAAATCAGGGAAAATAATACTATTAGAGGAATATCTCTCCAAACAGACGTATATAAATTGTCTCTTTTCGCGGATGACATTCTCCTCTCACTCACTAACCCTAGCATGTCAATCCCAGAATTAATGAGAGAGTTTGATGATTTTAGACATATATCTAACTTTCTAATTAATTTTTCGAAGTCAGAAATTATGAACCTTAATTTGTCAGACAGAACTTCACCAAACACTAAAAATGTGTCCATTTAAATGGCAAACCAATGCTATTAAATATTTGGGGATATCGTTGACACGACATCACTCAGACTTAATTACTCTTAATTATGATACCCTTAAGAAGAATATAATAGCTGATCTAAGCTCGTGGAGATCTAAGCGTCTTAACTGGTTGGGGAGAATGGGGACTATAACCATGAACATTTTACCTAGACTATTGTATCTTTTTCAAACTGTTCCAATTCCCATCCCTCCATCCTATATACCTTCCCTACAAAAAATCATTAATGATTATATTTGGGAGAGAAAGCACCCCCGAATTAATAAAACATTAATGTGCCTTCCCAAAATATCGGGGGGATTGGGGGTTCCAGACTTGGTAAAGTATAGACAGGCGATATTCCTTCAAAGAATAGTAGATTGGCACACTAATTATAAAGACAAAATATGGGTTAAGATAGAACACCAAATAGGCTGCCATCATCATTTAGGCTCTTTATGTTGGACGGAGCAATCTGAAAGAAGGACAAAGTTAATGGACAACTATATAATTGTAGAAACTTTTAAAATGTGGGATAGACTGATGACTGTGTACCCATTACTTTCTTCCAAGCCTTCACCCCTAACACCGCTTCTAGGGAACCCAGAATTCCTTCCAGGTCTAGAAATGAATAAACTAAACCCTTTAGATAGGCTAAGTAATTTACCTTTTTAGACTCTCACTGAGGCTGGGTCATTGCAATCTAGATCGAAGCTTATAGAAAATAACTTACATGTTTTTCGTAATTGGTACTTCTACTTGCAAGCTCACTCATTTCTCCAATGTCATAAAGGGAAAAATAATTTGACACATTCCCCAACAAACTTTGAAAAATTATGCATTGCAAAATCCCCTACTAGACACTCCCTATCTATAATTTACAACATACTGCAACAGGTCCCGATAGGCACAGAATATCACTATCTGAAACGATGGGAAAAGGAATTTAAAATCAATATACCCCCTAGAGATTCATGTAAAATATTTAAAAGAACTATGAAAGCTTCTACATCAGCCAAGATATTAGAAATCAATTTTAAGATTCTGCACCGCTGGTATTACACCCCTGCACGCTTAAAGACATTATACCCACTAAGATCTGACTTATGCTGGCGATGCAAAAAAGAGGTCGGGAACATGGGACATATTTGGTGGAGTTGCAGCAAAATCACCCTCTTTTGGAGAGATGTAGTAACCCATTCAGAAAAGATACTGGGATCAAACATCCCATTAGATCCTTTACTGTGGCTTTTAAATAAACCTCCCAAACAATTACCTGCAACACGCCTAGCTTTATTTCAAATCATTTCTAATAGTGCCAAAGTACTAATTGCTCAACATTGGAAGCAAGAACAAATCCCCTCTATAGCTCTATGGGTAGATACTATACATAAAACTCTACAGCTTGAGGAGTACCATTATATGAAAATAATGAAACAAGACTTCTTTCATGAGATACTTTTTATTTGGGAAGAGTACATATATAGCAAGTACAATAAATGATGTACGACATGGGATACACATCTTGGATGTAAACGTGAACGAGCTATTTGAATAGGTTCTGCGCTTTAGCGAATAGCCATAAATCTTTTCTTTCTATATTCTTTTCTCTTTCTTTCTGTATTCAAAAAAAAAAAAAGAGGAGGTTAAAGTAACCACTTTTGGTCATGTCAACATTAACGATTATAATATGTAATATTGTCTATAAACAAGATGTGATTTAACATGTCCATACAATGTAACTGCATCAATGTTTAATGTTACCTCAATAAAAAAAAAAAAAAAAAAGCAATGTGTACTAGAACAGAGGGACACAAACATCAATAAAGAACCAGATATAAGGAATTTTTTCAACAAATGGGCAGCTTTTATAAAAACATTTCATGAAAGTGAAATTGACTATTTGATCTTCCCATTTAAAAATTCAGAGATAGTTCTTCTTGGTATCTGGTAGATGGGGAGAGGGGAGAGAGATATGTTAGGGTTTTTTTTTTGTTTTTGTTTTTTTTTTTCTCTCTCTGGTTGGTTGGGTGGTTAACTGGCCGGTTAATTTTTTTTTTTCTTAAGTTGATCTTATACTAGAATGATTGGTTTTCATGGTGGGTGAGAAAATTGAAGGAAAAAACCCCAGCAGAGAATATAATTAACTTTTGTTCTTTGTATTTTTTCGTTATGTTATACTGATAACGTACATTGCTACAAACTCTGCATAATATCAAGAGCATTGATAATAACTGCCTTTTTGGCTCATATTTGTTTTGTAAAATGAACTGCCCTGCGCGGCGTATGATATGTTCGTGTTTTCTTTTTTTGTTGAACTGTATATAATGCTGGTTGTTAATAAAGACTTTAAAAAAAAAAATTGCATGCTCTATCTGAATCGCGAAAGAAAAAATTTGGGTTCAGTGTCCCTTTAAATACAGAGTTGCAGGATTGCTAGAGATAAAATTACATGTTCTGTCATATTTGTTCATGTAATTTCTCCACAATAATGACCCTTCTAACTCATCTTATTGTTAAATCAAAATGAATAAAAATAAAAACCTTAATTTAAAATAGCAAAACAAAAATCTTTCACTTTGCACCTGGGAGCTAGTTGGTGATTGGTGGCTGAACATATTTGCCTTGTCATTGACTCCCCAGCTATGTTCAGCTAGCTCCCAGTAGTGCATTGCTACTCCTGAGCCCACTCTTTAACAAATGATACCAAGAAAACAAAGTCAATTTGATAAAATAAGTACATTTATCTGGATTATTAAAGTTAAATTTTGACTGTTCCTTTAGAAAAATATAAAGATATAAATAACTGTTCATAGACCTTATGTTGTATTCTTCATGTTCTTTGACAGGACTTGCAGAGCAGTAACCTTGTAGAAGTGTGTATGGCCCTAACTGTTGTTAGCCAGATTTTCCCACGAGAAATGATTCCGGCTGCTTTACCACTAATAGAAGATAAGCTACAACATTCAAAGTAAGCAGAAATTTTCATGTTTTAGCAAGTTTTCTTCTTAAATTTTTTATTGTTTAAAAAGAGATGTTCCTTTTATTACCCATTCCCCAGTTTTTTTAGAAACAACACTGTTATATTAATTTACTTTTTACCTCTGTGATTACCTTGTATCTAAGCCTCTGCAGACTTAGACTACAGTTCTTTTCACAGACTTGCATTTTAGCCAATGAGGGAGATATTTATCAAAGCCTCAACCGCAAATATGCCGGAATTCCGCAGCGTAATTGTTGCAAGCTTGATCCGACCGAGTTATCAAAGCCTACAGATCGTCAAATGTTGAAATTTGTGACGTAATATACAATCCGCCGGTCCCAATCCAACGCATATCGATGCTTATGTCATTACAGATGTTCCGAATACACAGTCGGCTCTATTTGACACCTTTTCCCAGTTATCAAACTTTTAACAGGTATGCTCGAGGATATTCTGGCCCAGCGTACCTGGTTTTCAATCTGCCACCCTGGAGGCCGCGGATGCCATAGAAATCAATGGGAGCCTGAAAGCAGCGAAAGCTTATGTTCGATGCTGCCAGATATCCCATTGATTTCTATGGTTGAAAACCAGTTACATTTACACCTAACACCCTAACAATCTGCCGCCCCTACATCGCTGCAACATAAAGTTATTAACCCCTATTCCGCCGCCCCCAGACACCGCCACCACTAAATAAACGTATTAACCCCCAAACCTCTAGCCTCCCACATCACCGCCACTAAACCTATTAACCCCTAAATTGTCAGCCCCCACATAGCCATAAACTAAATTAAGCTATTAACCCCTAAACCTAACAGCCTGCTAACTTTAAAATAAAATTACAACATCCCTATCTTCAAATAAATTTAAACTTGCCTGTAGAATTAAAATAAACTATTTTAAACTATTAATTAACCTACCCTAACTATTATAGTACACTTAAATTAAACTACCAATTAAATTAACTAAATTACATATTAAAAAAAACCCTAACCCTACTCAAATTATTTAAATATACTATTAAACCTTATTAAAAGTACTACTGTTACAAAAAAACAAACACTAAATTACGAAAAATAAAAAACCACATTCTCAAAAATAAAAAAGAATGACACCTAATCTAATAGCCCTATTAAAATAAAAAAGCCCCCTCAAAATAAAAAAACCCTAGCCTACAATAAACTACCAATGGCCTTTTGTGGGGCATTACCCCAAAGAAATCGGGTCTTTTACCTGTTAAAAAAAAATACAAACACCCCCAACAGTAAAACCCACCACCCAACCAATGAACCCCCCCAAATAAAATAACCTAAGCTCCCCATTGCCCTGAAAAGGGCATTTGTATGGGCATTGCCCTTAAATAAGCATTTAGCTCTTTTACATGCCCAGAACCTAATCTAACAATAAAACCAACCTAACACTAACCCCCGATGATCCACTTACAGTTATTGAAGTCCCGCTTGAAGGATCCATCGAGCGGGCAAAAAGTCTTCATCCAGGCAGCCTCTTCGATCTTCATCCAGCTGGCGAAGTCCTCATCTAGGCGGCAAGAAGAAGTCTTCATCCAGACGGCATCTTCTATCTTCATCCATCCGGCGCGAAGCGGGTCCATCCTGATGACATCCGGCGCGGAGCATCCTCTTCATACGGTCGCCGCCGTAAACTGGAACTTCAATGCAAGTGACGTCTTCCAAGATGGCGTCCCTTGCAATCCTATTGGCTGAAAGATTTCAATCAGCCAATAGGATTAGAGCTGCTAAAATCCTATTGGCTGTTCCAATCAGCCAATAGGATTTGAGCAGCTATCATTCTATTGGCTGATTGGAACAGCCAATAGAATGAGAGCTGCTCAAATCCTATTGGCTGATTGGAAATCTTTCAGCCAATAGAAATGCAAGGGGCGCCATCTTGGATGACGTCACTTGCATTGAAGTTCCAGTTTACGGCGGCGACTGTATGAAGAGGATGCTTCGAACCGGATGTCTTCAGGATAGACCCGCTCCGCGCTGAATGGATGAAGATAGAAGATGTCGTCTGGATGAAGACTTCTTGCCGCCTGGATGAGGACTTTGCTGGCTGGATGAAGATCGAAGAGGCCACCTGGATGAAGACTTCTTGCCAGCTGGATGGATCCTTCAAGCGGGACTTCAATAACTGTAAGTGGATCGTCGGGGGTTAGTGTTAGGTTTATTTAAGTTTTTTTTTGGATAGGTTTTATTTTTAGATTAGGGTCTGGGCATGTAAAGGGGCTAAATGCCCTTTTAAGGGCAATGCCCATACAAATGCCCTTTTCAGGGCAATGGGGAGCTTAGGTTATTTAAATAGGTTTTTTATTTGGGGGGGTTGGTTGGGTGGTGGGTTTTACTGTTGGGGGGGTGTTTGAATTTTTTTTTACAGGTAAAAGAGCTGATTTCTTTGGGGCAATGCCCCACAAAAGGCCCTTTTTAAGGGCCATTGGTAGTTTATTGTAGGCTAGGGTTTTTTTATTTTATTATTTTGATAGGGCTATTAGATTAGGTGTAATTCTTTTTTATTTTTGATATGTGTTTTAAAGTTAGTGGGTTGTTAGGTTTAGGGGTTAATAGCTTAATTTAGTTTATGGCGATGTGGGGGCTGACGGTTTAGGGGTTAATAGGTTTAGTTAGTGGTGGTGATGTGGGAGGCCAGAGGTTTAGGGGTTAATATGTTTAGTTAGTGACGGCGGTGTCGGGGAGCGGCGGAATAGGGGTTAATAACTTTGTTGCGGCAGGGAGCAGCGGAATAGGGTTTAATAACTTTATGTTGCGGCGGTATAGGGGTTAATACGTTTATGTTGCGGCGGGGTCGGGGAGTGGCGGGATAGGAGTTAAACATTTTAGTATAGTTGCAGCGTTTAGTGACAGGGTATAAATAAAGTTGGTAAAAAGTCAAATAGACGCGCGATCAATGACTGTTAGTTAACAACAGTCAGATGCTCATCGCTCCATACTTGGTGCGCGTCTTTTTTATAAATAAGGAGAGTGTATTGAGATACGTCACCGCGTTGTTAGGCGAGCGTATTGTGCGGCGAATGCAACAAAGGTTGAGGCTTTGATAAATATCCCCCTTAGTGTTAACTCCACGGGAGTGAGCACGTTTTATGACAAAATGCTCTGAGATAAGAGACTGCCTTCAAGGCCTTATAAATTTAGCATATAAGCCTACCTAGGTTTAGCTTTCAACAAATATTTTCAAAAGAACAAAGCAAATTTAATGATAACAGTAAATTGGAAAGTTGTTTAAAATGACATGCCCTATCTGAATCATGATTTATTTTTTATTTTTGACTAGACTGTTTAACATCTCACCTCATCCCATTTGTATCTAAATCTTACTCAAAGAAGATAAGTTGTGGTTGCAAATATATGCCATTTGTGTTTCAAGCCTGATAAAGGCCATTCTCAGTTTAAGTTCCGATAAGTAATAAAAAAAAAAATGTTAGGAAAAAAACTTCTCCATTGTAAATATAGTGACAAAGTCTTACTTGGGGTCCTCTGCCCCAGTACAAAACACTTGTGTTTCAGATTTTCTGTGGAAGAATTTACAAAACTTGCTAAAAGCCTGAAACTTGATTTGATTGGGGCCACATAAAGTAATGTTATTGGCTAGAATACATTTTATAGGAAATTTATCTCAGACTTGGTCTTCACTTGCATTTGGTTGTCTATAAAAATAGCTAGCAGAGAGGTCTACCATATGCCATAATGTTAAAAGACTATACATTGCATTGCTTATGGGATATGTGAAGCTCAATTTTATAGGCGATTCATTCAATAATGTTTATTATATTAAATAATATAAAATGTTATATTAATGGGTCACTAAAGTTTTTGTTTAAGTATGTATTTTACATTTCTCCTACATTGGTGTATCCGGTCCACGGCTTCATCCTTACTTGTGGGATATTCTCAATCCCTACAGGAAGTGGCAAAGAGAGCACACAGCAGAGCTGTCCATATAGCTCCCCTCAGACTCCGCCCCCCCAGTCATTCTCTTTGCCGCTCTAACTAGTAGCATCTCCACGGGGGTGGTAAAGTGTATGTGGTGTTTAGTTGTAGTTTTTTATTCTTCTATCAAGAGTTTGTTATTTTAAAATAGTGCCGGCTTGTACTATTTACTCTGCAGCAGAAAGTGATGAAGATTTCTGCCGAGAGGAATATGATTTTAGCACCAGTAACTAAAATCCATTGCTGTTCCCACACAGGACTGTTGAAACCAGAGAACTTCAGTTGGGGGGAACAGTTTGCAGGCTTAACTGCTTCAGGTATGATCAGTCATTTTTCTAACAAGACCTAGTAATGCTAGAAGACTGTCAGCAATCCCCTCTGGGATAGGTAAGCCATTTTTCTTAGACTCTGTATAAAATTATGGCTTATATTAAGGGCTCTATGCTGGTTGACACTATTGTGGGCTAAATCGATTGCTTTTTAGCATGTTTTCACTATAAATAAGGTGTTTTTCAGACTTTAAAACACTTTTGGGGTTTTATTTTGCGCCTGGCACTTATTTGGACACCTATTCTAGTCAGAAAGGCCCCTCCACTCTGGAATGAAGAGGGAGGAGGCCTCATTTCTTCTGTTAAGTGTGATCAGTCCACGGGTCATCATTACTTCTGGGATATTACTCCTCCCCAACAGGAAGTGCAAGAGGATTCACCCAGCAGAGCTGCATATAGCTCCTCCCCTCTACGTCACTCCCAGTCATTCTCTTGCACCCAACGACTAGATAGGATGTGTGAGAGGACTATGGTGATTTTATTTAGTTTTATTTCTTCAATCAAAAGTTTGTTATTTTTTAATAGCACCGGAGTGTGTTATTCCTTCTCTGGTGGAATTTGAAGAAGAATCTACCAGAGTTTTTACTATGATTTTAGCCGGAGTTGTTAAGATCATATTGCTGTTTCTCTGCCATCTGAGGAGAGGTAAACTTCAGATCAGGGGACAGCGGGCAGTTTAATCTGCAAAGAGGTATGTAGCAGTTTTTATTTTCTGACAATGGAATTGATGAGAAAATCCTGCCATACCGACATAATATCATGTATGTATATTTAACATTTGAGTATTCTGGGGAATGGTACTTCACTGGAATTACACTGTGTATATAAGACTTTAGCCTAATTGCAAAGCAACAGGTTTTTTAATAACTCTTAATTTATGTTAAACGTTTTTGCTGGAATGTAAAATAGTTTCCATTTTCTGAGGTACTGGGTGAATGAAATGTTTGGGCACTATTTTTCCACTTGGCAGTTGCTTGATCTAATTATGACAGTTTACTGATCTCTCTCACTGTTGTGTGTGAGGGGGAGGGACCTTTTTTTGGCGCTTTTACTACGCATCAGAAATTTCAGTCAGAAGCTCATTGTTTTTTCCTGCATGTTCCGGTTTATCCCTACAGAACTCAGGGGTCTTCAAAGCTTGTTTGAGGGAAGTAATCTAACAGAGCTGTGAGATTATTGTTGACTGTGATAAAAAACGTTTATTCTTTAACTTTTTTATGCCATCAGGGTTAGTTTTTCTTTGCTAATGGGAACAAACCTTTGCTAAATTGTGTTTTGTTTTTCAAAGTTTATTGATTTCAACTGTTATATATCTTTCAGTGCTTCTTAAAGCACAGTACGTTTTCATTGTGTTTTACTTGAATAATATTCCAAGTTGCAAGTTTATTTGCTAGTGTGTTAAACATGTCTGATTCAGAGGATGAGACCTGTACTATTTGTGCCAACGCCAAAGTGGAGCCCAATAGAAATTTATGTACTAACTGTATTGATGCTACTTTAAATAAAAGTCAATCTGTACAAATTGAACAAATTTCACCAAACAACGAGGGGAGAGTTATGCCGACTAACTCGCCTCACGTGACAGTACCTGCATCTCCCGCTCTGGAGGTGCGCGATATGGTGGCGCCCAGTACATCTGGGCGGCCATTACAAATAACATTACAAGATATGGCTACTGTTATGACTGAGGTTTTGGCTAAATTACCAGAACTAAGAGGCAAGCGTGATCACTCTGGGGTGAGAACAGAGTGCGCTGATAATGCTAGGGCCATGTCAGATACTGCGTCACAACTTGCAGAACATGAGGACGGAGAGCTTCATTCTGTGGCTGACGGTTCTGATCCAAACAGATTGGATTCAGATATTTCAAATTTTAAATTTAAGCTGGAAAACCTCCGTGTATTACTAGGGGAGGTGTTAGCGGCTCTGAATGATTGTAACACAGTTGCAATACCAGAGAAAATGTGTAGGTTGGATAAATATTTTGCCGTACCAACAAGTACTGACGTTTTTCCTATACCTAAGAGACTAACTGAAATTATTACTAAGGAGTGGGATAGACCCGGTGTGCCGTTCTCACCCCCTCCGATATTTAGAAAGATGTTTCCAATAGACACCGCCACACGGGACTTATGGCAAACGGTCCCTAAGGTGGAGGGAGCAGTTTCTACTTTAGCTAAGCGTACCACTATCCCGGTAGAGGATAGCTGTGCCTTTTCAGATCCAATGGATAAAAAGTTAGAGGGTTACCTTAAGAAAATGTTTGTTCAACAAGGTTTTATATTGCAACCCCTTGCATGCATTGCGCCGGTCACGGCTGCAGCGGCATTTTGGATTGAGTCTCTAGAAGAGAACCTTAGTTCAGCTACGCTGGACGACATTTTGGACAGGCTTAGAATACTTAAGCTAGCTAATTCATTCATTTCGGAAGCCGTAGTACATTTAACTAAACTTACGGCTAAGAATTCCGGATTCGCCATTCAGGCGCGTAGAGCACTGTGGCTAAAATCCTGGTCAGCTGATGTAACTTCTAAGTCTAACTTACTTAATATACCTTTCAAGGGACAGACCTTATTCGGGCCCGGTTTGAAAGAAATTATCGCTGACATTACAGGAGGTAAGGGCCACGCCCTGCCTCAAGACAAAGCCAAATCTAAGGCTAGACAGTCTAATTTTCGTTCCTTTCGGAATTTCAAAGCAGGAGCAGCATCAACTTCCACTGCTCCAAAACAAGAAGGATCTGGTGCTCGCTACAGACAAGGCTGGAGACCTAACCAGTCCTGGAACAAGGGCAAGCAGGCCAGGAAACCTGCTGCTGCCCCTAAAACAGCATGAATTGAGGGCCCCCGATCCGGGATCGGATCTAGTGGGGGGCAGACTTTCTCTCTTCGCCCAGGCTTGGGCAAGAGATGTCCAGGATCCCTGGGCGCTAGAGATAATATCTCAGGGATACCTTCTGGACTTCAAATACTCTCCTCCAAGAGAGAGATTTCATCTGTCAAGGTTGTCGACAAACCAAACAAAGAAAGAAGCGTTTCTACGCTGCATACAAGAACTATTGTTAATGGGAGTAATCCATCCAGTTCCACGGTCGGAACAGGGACAGGGGTTTTACTCAAATCTGTTTGTGGTTCCCAAAAAAGAGGGAACTTTCAGACCAATCCTGGATTTAAAGATCCTAAACAAATTCCTAAGAGTTCCATCATTCAAAATGGAGACTATTCGGACAATTTTACCCATGATCCAAGAAGGTCAGTACATGACCACAGTCTATTTAAAGGATGCTTACCTTCACATACCGATTCACAAAGATCATTACCGGTATCTAAGGTTTGCCTTTCTAGACAGGCATTACCAGTTTGTAGCTCTTCCATTCGGATTGGCTACAGCTCCGAGAATCTTCACAAAGGTTCTAGGTGCTCTTCTGGCGGTACTAAGACCGCGGGGAATTTTGGTAGCTCCGTACCTAGACAACATTCTGATACAAGCTTCAAGCTTTCAAACTGCCAAGTCTCATACAGAGTTAGTACTGGCTTTTCTAAGGTCACATGGATGGAAGGTGAACGAAAAGAAAAGTTCACTCGTTCCACTCACAAGAGTTCCCTTCCTGGGAACTCTTATAGATTCTGTAGAAATGAAGATTTACCTGACAGAGGACAGGTTAACAAGACTTCAAAGTGCTTGCCGCACCCTTCATTCCATTCTACACCCGTCAGTGGCTCAATGCATGGAGGTAATCGGCTTAATGGTAGCGGCAATGGACATAGTGCCATTTGCTCGCTTACACCTCAGACCACTGCAACTATGCATGCTAAGTCAGTGGAATGGGGATTACTCAGACTTGTCCCCTTCTCTGAATCTGGATCAAGAGACCAGAAATTCTCTTCTATGGTGGCTTTCTCGGCCACATCTGTCCAGGGGGATGCCATTCAGCAGACCAGACTGGACAATTGTAACAACAGACGCCAGCCTTCTAGGTTGGGGTGCCGTCTGGAATTCTCTGAAGGCTCAGGGACAATGGAGTCAGGAGGAGAGTCTCCTGCCAATAAACATTCTGGAATTGAGAGCAGTTCTCAATGCCCTCCTGGCTTGGCCCCAGTTGACAACTCGGGGGTTCATCAGGTTTCAGTCGGACAACATCACGACTGTAGCTTACATCAACCATCAGGGAGGGACAAGGAGCTCCCTAGCAATGATGGAAGTATCAAAGATAGTTCGCTGGGCAGAGTCTCACTCTTGCCACCTGTCAGCTATCCACATCCCGGGAGTGGAGAACTGGGAGGCGGATTTCTTAAGTCGTCAGACTTTCCATCCGGGGGAGTGGGAACTTCATCCGGAGGTCTTTGCCCAAATACTTCGACGTTGGGGCAAACCAGAGATAGATCTCATGGCGTCTCGACAGAACGCCAAGCTTCCTCGTTACGGGTCCAGATCCAGGGATCCAGGAGCAGTCCTAATAGATGCCCTGACAGCACCTTGGGACTTCACGATGGCTTATGTGTTTCCACCCTTCCCGATGCTTCCTCGATTGATTGCCAGAATCAAACAGGAGAGAGCATCAGTGATTCTAATAGCACCTGCATGGCCACGCAGGACTTGGTATGCAGACCTGGTGGACATGTCATCCTGTCCACCTTGGTCTCTACCTCTGAAACAGGATCTCCTGATACAGGGTCCTTTCAAACATCAAAATCTAACTTCTCTGAAGCTGACTGCTTGGAAATTGAACGTTTGATTTTATCAAGACGTGGGTTTTCTGAGTCAGTTATTGACACCTTAATACAGGCTAGGAAGCCTGTTACCAGAAGGATTTACCATAAGATATGGCGTAAATACCTATATTGGTGTGAATCCAAAGGTTACTCTTGGAGTAAGGTTAGGATTCCTAGGATATTGTCTTTTCTACAAGAAGGTTTAGAAAAGGGTTTATCTGCTAGTTCATTAAAGGGACAGATCTCAGCTCTGTCCATTCTGTTACACAAACGTCTGTCAGAAGTGCCAGACGTTCAGGCTTTTTGTCAGGCTTTGGCCAGGATTAAGCCTGTGTTTAAAACTGTTGCTCCGCCATGGAGTTTAAACCTTGTTCTTAACGTTTTACAGGGTGTTCCGTTTGAACCCCTCCATTCCATTGATATAAAGTTGTTATCTTGGAAAGTTCTATTTTTAATGGCTATTTCCTCGGCTCGAAGAGTCTCTGAGTTATCGGCCTTACATTGTGATTCTCCTTATTTGATTTTTCATTCGGATAAGGTAGTTCTGCGCACTAAACCTGGGTTCTTACCTAAGGTAGTCACTAACAGGAATATCAATCAAGAGATTGTTGTTCCTTCTTTGTGTCCAAATCCTTCTTCAAAGAAGGAACGTCTTCTGCACAATCTGGATGTAGTTCGTGCCCTAAAGTTTTACTTACAGGCAACTAAGGAATTTCGACAAACGTCTTCCCTGTTTGTCGTTTACTCTGGTCAGAGGAGAGGTCAAAAGGCTTCTGCTACCTCTCTTTCTTTTTGGCTTCGTAGCATAATTCGTTTAGCCTATGAGACTGCTGGACAGCAGCCTCCTGAAAGAATTACAGCTCATTCTACTAGAGCTGTGGCTTCCACTTGGGCCTTTAAGAATGAGGCCTCTGTTGAACAGATTTGCAAGGCTGCAACTTGGTCTTCGCTTCATACTTTTTCCAAATTTTACAAATTTGACACTTTTGCTTCCTCGGAGGCTATTTTTGGGAGAAAGGTTCTTCAGGCAGTGGTTCCTTCTGTATAAAGAGCTTGCCTATCCCTCCCGTCATCCGTGTACTTTTGCTTTGGTATTGGTATCCCAGAAGTAATGATGACCCGTGGACTGATCACACTTAACAGAAGAAAACATAATTTATGCTTACCTGATAAATTCCTTTCTTCTGTAGTGTGATCAGTCCACGGCCCGCCCTGTTTTTTAAGGCAGGTAAATATTTTTTTTTTTTTTTAATTATACTCCAGTCACCACTACACCCTTGGTTTCTCCTTTCTCGTTGGTCCTTGGTCGAATGACTGGGAGTGACGTAGAGGGGAGGAGCTATATGCAGCTCTGCTGGGTGAATCCTCTTGCACTTCCTGTTGGGGAGGAGTAATATCCCAGAAGTAATGATGACCCGTGGACTGATCACACTACAGAAGAAAGGAATTTATCTGGTAAGCATAAATTATGTTTTTCAAGCCTCAATTGCGCAGTTGTTTTGCTTAGGCAGTTCATGCAGCTTCACGTGGGGAGTCCAGAGGCATCAGAAAAGACTCCAGAGAGGCTTATTTCCTACTAAAATAATCCCTAAGGAAGGTAAAGGCCACAGTGGAAGCTGTGGCATAGTACTGTAGTGTTTTTAACAGGTTAATTGCTGTTATTAGCTCCGGTTTGGGCATTAAGGGGTTAATTGGTCCGAAAAGTTGTGTGCAATCCTTTGAAAGCATTAAGACACTGTGGTGAAAATTTCATTAAAATCGGATGTTTTTTTGATGTTTTAGTAATAAAGTGTGCACTTTTATTATTTAAAGACACAGTAACGTTTTTGTCAAAAATAATTTTTATTGCATTGAAGATCTGTTTAAGTCTGTCAAACTTTTGAACACTTGTCGAGTTCTTCAATCCATTCCTCAACCCTCCATAGCTCAGTGCACGGAGGTAATAGGACTAATGGTTGCGGCAATGGACGTGGTTCCTTTTGCTCGAATTCATTTAAGACCATTGTAACTGTGCATGCTCAAACAATGGAATGGGGATTATGCATATTTGTCTCCCCAGATTCAGATGGACCAGCAAACCAGAGACTCACTCCTCTGGTGGTTGTCTCAGGATCACCTTTCTCAGGGAATGAGTTTCCGAAGACCGGGAGTGGATCATTGTCACAACCGACGCCAGCCTCTTAGGCTGGGGCGCGGTCTGGAAGTCCCTGAAGGTTCAGGGTCTATGGTCTCGGAAAGAATCTCTTCTCCCGATAAACATTTTGGAATTGAGAGCGATATTCAATGCGCTCCAGGCATGGCCTCAACTAGCGGAGGTCAAATTCATCAGATTTCAGTCGGACAACATGACGACTGTAGCGTACATCAATCATCAGGGGGGAACAAAGAGTTCCCTGGCGATGAGGGAGGTATCCAAGATCATCAAATGGGCAGAGGATCACTCCTGCCATCTATCAGCAATTCACATCCCAGGAGTGGACAACTGGGAAGCGGATTATCTGAGTCGTCAGACTTTCCATCCGGGGGAGTGGAACTCCACCCGGAGGTTTTTGCTCAGCTGACCCAGCTATGGGGCATTCCAGATCTGGATCTGATGGCGTCACGTCAGAACTCCAAAGTTACACGTTACGGGTCCAGGTCCAGGGATCCCAAGGCGACATTGGTAGATGCCTTAGTAGCGCCTTGGTCGTTCAACTAGCTTATGTCTTTCCACCGTTTCCCCTTCTCCCACGCAGGACTTGGTATGCAGACCTGGTGAATATGTCATTGGTTCCACCATGGAAGCTGCCTTTGAGGCAGGACCTTCTAATTCAAGGTCCATTCGAACATCCAAACCTAGTTTCTCTGCAACTGACTGCTTGGAGATTGAACGCTTGATTCTAGCTAAGCGTGGGTTTTCGGAATCAGTTATAGATACTCTGATCCAGGCTAGAAAGCCTGTCACCAGGAAAATTTACCATAAGATATGGCGGAAATATCTTTGCTGGTGCGAATCCAAGGGTTACTCATGGAGTAAGATTAGGATTCCAAGGATACTATCTTTTCTCCAAGAAGGATTGGAGAAAGGTCTGTCAGCTAGTTCTTTAAAGGGACAGATATCTGCTCTGTCTGTTTTGTTACACAAGCGTCTGGCAGCCATGCCAGATATTCAGGCGTTTGTACAGGCTTTAGTCAGAATTAAGCCTGTCTACAGACCTGTGGCTCCTCCATGGAGTCTAAATTTAGTTCTTTCAGTTCTTCAAGGGGTTCCGTTTGAACCTCTACATTCCATAGATATTAAGTTACTATCTTGGAAAGTTTTGTTTTTAGTAGCTATTTCTTCTGCTAGAAGTGTTTCTGAATTGTCTGCTTTGCAGTGTAATTCACCCTATCTGGTGTTTCATACAGATAAGGTCGTTTTACGTACTAAACCTGGTTTTCTTCCAAAAGTGGTTTCCAATAAGAATATCAACCAGGAAATAGTTGTTCCTTCTCTGTGTCCTAATCCAGTTTCTAACAAGGAACGTCTGTTACACAATCTTGATGTGGTTCGTGCTTTAAAGCTTTATCTAAAAGCAACTAAAGACTTCAGACAAACATCGTCCTTGTTTGTCGTCTATTCTGGCAAGAGGAGAGGTCAAAAGGCGACTGCGACCTCTCTGTCTTTCTGGCTGAAAAGCATCATCCGGTTGGCTTATGAGACTGCCGGAAGGCAGCCTCCTGAACGAATTACAGCTCACTCTACTAGAGCTGTGGCTTCCACATGGGCTTTCAAGAATGAGGCTTCTGTTGAACAGATTTGTAAGGCAGCGACTTGGTCTTCACTGCATACGTTTGCCAAATTTTACAAATTCGATACTTTTGCTTCTTCAGAGGCTATTTTTGGGAGAAAGGTTTTGCAAGCAGTGGTGCCTTCCGTTTAGGTTACCGGACTTGTTCCCTCCCTTCATCCGTGTCCTAAAGCTTTGGTATTGGTTCCCACAAGTAAGGATGAAGCCGTGGACTGGATACACCAATGTAGGAGAAAACAGAATTTATGTTTACCTGATAAATTTCTTTCTCCTACGGTGTATCCGGTCCACGGCCCGCCCTGGCATTTTGGTCAGGTTTAAATTTATTTTTTGTAAACTACAGTCACCACTGCACCCTATGGTTCTCCTTTTTCTCCTAACCGTCGGTCGAATGACTGGGGGGGCGGAGCCTGAGGGGAGCTATATGGACAGCTCTGCTGTGTGCTCTCTTTGCCACTTCCTGTAGGGATTGAGAATATCCCACAAGTAAGGATGAAGCCGTGGACCGGATACACCGTAGGAGAAAGAAATTTATCAGGTAAACATAAATTCAGTTTTTTTAAATTTTCTATGTGGCTTTCTACACTGAATTAAACTATATGTCATTTTGATGCTTATGAAGTAGGGTCTCTATTGACCAATTAAGGGCCAGATTACGAGTGGAGTGCTATTGTTGGCGCGAGGAGCGTAAACGTGATTGCAAGATCACTGTGTTCTTTATGCTCAAATCCATATTACAAGTGGCACGCTGTTTAAATTACCACAATTTAGTTTGCGCAAAATCGCTGTAATTTACGCCCCCCATATTTTCTATGGGCGTCATTGAGCGGTAATATCCATTTGTATTGCAAGTTGAAAGTAAATGCGATCGCTCATATCCAATCGCATTTACCGCTCAAACTTTTTACTCATCCTTAAAGATTGTGTAGAAAGTTTGACCGGAGAAAACAAAGTAACCCACTAACATCTAAACCCCCTAACCTAACCCTGAACAGACTAACTTTACCTTTAAAAAACCAAACAAAAAACCCTAACTACCTTTTAAAATTAAAAAATTGAAAGCTTACCTGAAAAAGTAAAAAAATAACTAACATTACTTAAAAAACCACAAACCCTAACATTACATTGCTTTAAATTAAAAAAAACTACCATTACAAAAAATAACAAACTAGTTACTAAAAATAAAAATAAACTTATTTCTATTCTAAAACCCCACTGAAAAAAAACAAAACAACCCACCCCAAAATAAAAAACCTATACTAACACTAAACTACAGATATAGAGCTTAAAGGCCTTTTTTAGGGCATTGTCAGCTCTTTTTGTGAGGAAAAACCCCCACTAACCGCTCCACTCATAATGTAGCCCTAAGCTGTTAGAGTTGTCCAGCCATACATACAAAAATTGTTCATTTCCTGTTTAATGTAAAGAAATGTACTTTTATTTTCATGCAAATAGTATTTTAACGCAGCTCTATCACATGCATAATAAAACATTAGTTTAACTGGTAAAACAATCAGTGAAGCTAGTGATCACATTGTGTTTACTGAATTATATGGATTAGTAATTTGTCATTCTAGGGAAATAGTAAGAAGAAAAGCAGTTTTGGCATTATATAAATTCTATCTGATTGCACCTACCCAAGTACAGCACATTCATGAAAAGTTCAGAAAAGCGTTGTGTGACCGTGACGTTGGTGTTATGGCTGCTTCTCTGCACATATATCTTCAGATGATCAGGGTAAGATGCTGAGAAGGTGATTATACTGTATGTGACCTGATATGTAAATGAATGTTACCTTATTGTTTTACTTCTGTTATCTAGGACAACCCATCTAATTATAAAGATCTAACTAACTCGTTTGTAACAATTTTGAAACAAGTGATTGGAGGAAAGCTGCCTGTAGATTTTAATTATCATAGTGTCCCAGCTCCTTGGTTACAAATTCAACTTTTGAGGATCCTGAGACTGCTAGGGAAAGATGATGCCAGGTAACACTTTTCTTAATGGCTATTTGTCTTCTTAAATACAGCTCTTATAAGATCACAATGCAGCCTTCATATAAAAATAGCAATATAATAAGAAGAAATAAATAATAAAGGATGTCATGTTCTTTAACAAATGACAGTCTGTGAATGTGCTGGCTGAATGCATGTTTCATTTGACTATGATTTCTTTGTTCCATTTTCTAATATGTTTAATGTTTCTCCAGAATTGTTATTGTTTAAAAAGATAGATAATGCCTTTACTACATATTCCCCAGTTTTGCATAACCAACATGGTTATATTAATATACTTTTTACCTCTGTGATTACCTTGTATCTAATCCTTTGCAGACTGCCCCCTTTTCTCTGTTCTTTTGACAGACTTGCATTTTAGCCAATCACTGCTGACTCATAAATAATTCCATGGGAGTGAGCACAATGCTTTCTATATGGCACCCATGAACTAACACTGTCTAGCTGTGAAAAACTGTCAAAATGCACTGAGATAAGAGGCAGCCTTCAAGGGCTTAGAAATTAGCATATGAGCCTACCTAGATTTAGCTTTCAACAAAGGATACCAAGAGTACAAAGCAAATTTGATCATAAAAGTAAATTGTTTAAAATGTTATGCCCTATCTGAATCATGAACGTTTAATTTTGACTAGACTGTCTCTTTAAAGATATATATTAAATGTTCACACAAGTATACTACAAAATATTCTATATAATACTGCTCACGTTGCTGAGGCTTTTCATAGCTGAAATTGTGATTAAGCTTTATAAGCATATAAATTGTGAAATGGAAGCTTTATTTGCAATTTTAAATTTGAATGTTACATATTTATTGGAAATCAAAATCTATTTTGACATTTTAAGTCAACATCTTCTGAGGCATTGTATTTAAATAAGAAAGTTGGAAAGTTTACGGGATAGTAAAGCCTTCCTCATTCAGATAGGGCATGTAATTTTAAACCACTTTCCAATTTACTTTTATCATCAAATTTGCTTTTTTCTCTTAGTATTTTTTGTTAATGGCTAAATCTAGGTAGGCTTATAGGCTGATTTCTAAGACTCTGCAGTCCACCTTTTATCTCACAATCTAACTGTGAATAGCTAATAACGTACTGTTTGTTCACGTGTGCCATATATAACATTGTGCTCACTCTAGAGGAGTTATTTAAAAGTCAGCACTAATAGCCTGAAATGCAACTCTGTCCAAAGAGCTGAGATAAGGAAGTCATCTGCAGAAGCTTAGATACAAGATAGTCATAGAGGTAAAAATGATAGAAAATGTGATTTTAGATAACTATTTAGATATTTAACTTTTCTATTTAGTTTTTTTTTAACATTATTTTTTATTAGAAAACTATTACATATTCTTTATTAATAATGCATCAGCTCATAATAGATATGACTACATTCTAAATCAAAATTAGTACCTAAATATAATTTTTGCACATCCAAATATTTCAGTATATGTATAACTGTAAAACATTTTTTGTAGGGTCAGTGAATTAATTTATGATGTATTAGATGAGTCTTTAAGAAGAGCAGAAATAAACCACAATATTACTTATGGTAAGCAATTGTGATTTTATATTTTTATAGTTCTCATCCCATTTCTGACCTACTATATTAATGATGATTTCTTTCTTTTTAAAAAACAAAAAAACAAAGCCATTTTGTTTGAATGCGTGCAAACAATTTATACAATTTATCCCAGATCGGATTTGTTTGAAAAGGCAGCAAAATGTATTGGAAAATTTGTACTTTCTCCAAAAATTAACCTTAAATATTTAGGTAAGTGTATTTTTTTCTTGTTTTTTTTTACAGTTTATTTAATCTATGTGTGTGTGTGAAGATGATGATTACTTTGTCTTTGTAGGACTGAAGGCTCTCACGTATGTTATCCAGCAAGACCCTAACCTGGCACTCCAACACCAAATGACAATAATTGAATGTTTGGACCATCCTGACCCCATCATTAAAAGAGAGGTTAGACTACATTGTATATAAATTACTAATGTGCAAGTTGTTACTTTAATTGCCCAAAATGTTGAATACAAATTTGTAATGCTTTACAAAGAGGTTCTTGTGCAGACTTTTCAAATAATCTTTATTGGACCTATTTAGTCTGTAAAAGCCAGTTCACCAGTGTATTAGCTATTCACGTTTTATAGTTATTATGCTGCTTTTCCCTCAGCAATTTTTTTTTGTGTGTGTCCTCAAGACAAGTTGGAGGATACTCACTTGCAGATTTAGTAAGCATCTAGCTGGGGTGTCGTGAAACCTTGTAAGCATCTAGCTGGGGTGTCGGGAAACCTTGTAAGCATCTAGCTGGGGTGTCATGAAACATTAATATGGATTCCCCCAACCCTTAGACTATAGGGTATCATTTTGTTTGGCTTTTTTATGTATGTTAGTTATTGGATATAAACATAATGTATTTTGTAAGATACTTCTTTATATATTTTTGTAAAGATTACAAACAGAGTAGCTCTATAAGAGGCATATATTGGCTGATATAAAATTAAAGGGATAAGCTAGTCAAACTTAAACTTTCATTATTCAGATAGAGCATGCAATTTTAGGCAAATTTCTAATTTACTCCTATTATCAATTTTTCCTTGTTTTCTTGGTATCTTTATTTGAAAAATGTAAACTTAGGATCCGGACCATTTTTGGTTCAGCACACTGGGTAGCGCTTGCTGATTGGTGACTACATTTAGACACCAATCAGCACGCCCTACCCAGGTGCTGGTATAAAGATACCAAGAGAAAGAAGAGAAAAATATAATAGGAGTAAATTCGAAAGTTCCTTAAAATGTTATGCTCTATCTGATTCATGAAAGACAATTTGGGTTTAGTATCCCTTTATAATATGCTGCTTAAAGAAAAACATAAATATATTGCAGCCCAGTGGGCACAGTGTAATATTGTAATATTTTTCTTCAATCTAAAGCACAAATAAATTGTATAATTTAACATAAATTTATTCAATGATAATTTGTGTGATAAGCAATGAAAAGTTTTAATAATGGTTAATTTTATATGAATACAGGCACTGACTTAAATTTTAGCCGAGTGGTCAGTAAAATCAGATAGGTGCTGCACCCATAAAAAAGGTCCTGGGGAGAACACTGCTGTATGTGTTTGTGTGTGTGTGTGTATACGTGCATACTAGGAGTGTGCATTTAAAAAAACAATGTTATTTATAGTGTTACTTCATGGTCTTATAGTGCAGTAGATTTATGTTTCGTACCAATATCTCTGTTGGATTTTTATTTATGAGCTTTATGAGTTTGTCTCTCCTTATTTCAGCATACTTCAAGCCCTTAGCTAAAATGAAAGCTCTTTTAAAAATGACACCATGCATTGGATATGTTAATCACTTGTTATAGATAATAAACATTTCTTTACAATTCAAAAGACGCAACCTAACATATAGAACATATTATTCATTAAAACCTTCTGAATGAAATCTGTGCTTACACACGCATTCTTTATTTATTTTTTTACTTACTGTGTAATGTATTTTAATTTTCTGTGAAATTAAGATCACTTTAAAAAAAACAAAAAACATTATTAACCTTTAGATAGAAATAAACTGATCTAAATCCCATCAATACAGTTTAATAACGTATGTATATCTATGTGCATACACACATACACACACACACACACAAACACTTGTATGCGTGCAGTGTTCACAGAAAATTTTGCCAGCCGAGTGGCATTATGAAGTAGCCAGTTGGTGGCAGTGTTATACTTTGTAATATTATTACATTTTTTGCTATCCAAAGCACAAATTAATTGCATAACATAAATGTTTTTAATGATAATGTGTGCAATTAACTTTGACATTTTTTATAATTAACATTGTGTGTATGTGTATTTATATATATATATATATATATATATATATATATATATATATATATATATATATATATATATATATATATATATATATATATATATATATATATATATATATATGTGTGTGTATGTGTATATAATAAGTTATATATAGCTTTACTTTTTTCTTTTTTTGACAGACCCTGGAGCTGCTGTATCGAATCACTAATGATCAGAATGTGATCGTGATAGTCCAAAAAATGTTAGAGTATTTGAAGCAAAGCAAAGATGAATATACAATAAGTGCCTTAGTTGGGAAAATAGCAGAGTTGGCTGAAAAATATCCTTTGTTTGGTGGTATTTCAGTTCCTTAACTAAGAAATAAAGAATAAAACACCATAACTGTTAAGACTTTGGTGAATGTAGCTCTTAGTCTTGAATGACAAACTAGCTTCTGTTTATATTGATTAGACATAAGACAGCTACAGTCTATTAACTCAAGCAAGAGAAATGACGACGCTTTAATACACTACTTTTTTTTTTTTTTTTTTTATAAAAGAAGTCATAGGAAAAATTCTAAATTTTTTTTCTTTATAGATTGAGAATGTGCCTGTTGGTGCCTTGATTTTTCTACTGTACTCTGTGTCCTCAGTTTCACAGGCAATATACCGAGCAGATTCTGCTGAGGTAGTCTGTATCACATATAGTGAACTGTGTAAAAGTGCACCACAACGAAGATGGTCAGATACCATTTTGATTATATATTACAAGTGCAATATGCATTGAAGTTTGTTCCAGTTAAATGGTACCATAAAGGAATGTTTACATTTTTTTCATACAGGTGGCGAGAGTTCATGATCCATTACTCATAGGACTTACCCTTCTCTACCACTAGAGGGAGGCAAAGAGTCCCAAACATCTATCGCTCTATAAAACCCCTCCTACCTCACACATACCTTTTAGTCTTTACTTTGCCTCCGCTATAGTTCATTGAAGAATGAAGATGTGCGTTTGATTCTTCAGAGAAAGGGGTTTTCAGTCTATATTAAAGTCCGGTTTCCCCTCAGAGTATAGTGCTTGTCAGAGGGATGTATTTGGGGTATGATTTATGATTCTTTGTTTCACCTCATGGGAAATTTTTCATAAACCCTCTATAATCGGTCGCAGGGACTTGTCCTTTGCCTCCCTTTATAGATCTACAATATACTCATATTTCCATAACCTCTGCTGATATGTTTCAGTATTGTTTTGGCTATTTTCACCTTGTTTGTTAGTGTTTATTGAATAATACTGTTGTAGTGCTTCCTTCCATGACGTTTTTTTCAAGGCTGCAGTTTTGAAGCACTTGGCTGCTTTCTTACTTTCAAACAAACATTAAAGGTATTTCCTATGGGATTTCTGACATGGCTGCCCTCAGATGTCACAGGTACTTGTCCTGCAGCCACATACTGTGGGATTCTGGTATTTCCTACAAGATTTCCTCTGCAATATATTTGTATCTGCACTTGATGGACTCTCTACTGCAGACATCCTTAAACTTGGCCCTCCAGAGGTTTTGGAACTACATTTCCCATGATGCTCAGCCAGCTGATATATAATGTAAAAGGGGACAGAAAGGAAAGGAAAATTAGAAAAAAGTATTCCCTATGCCAGCACTAATCATATCAACAAAGTAAATTAATATAAGTCCTCAGAGCTGGATTTCAAACCTGTGAGTCCAGGAGAGTGTAAGCCCCTCCTCTATATACATGAAAAAACGCTAGTCATGAGTATATACAAAAACATATTTATAACTTTAATTTTCCAAAGTGTGTGAGAACGATTAAAATATCCAATAAAACCTATAACATAAATATAGCAAGGAATACCTATCTACCAATGGCCACTGGGAAAAGGAGAAATTACAGTATCCATGATAAGCGCTCAGATAATGTCAGATGGTATCAGATGACAAATCTATGTCAGAAAAATGCAACATATAAGTCAATATCCAAGGAATTTTAGTAAGAGGCAGCAGTTTATATAAGCAGTGTTATGCCAAGCAAAGTGAGGATGGAGTAAAACAGTTCAGCAATATAGCAGGATGACAGGCAAGTGATGTAATGAGTCAAAGTTCAGTCATATAATATTGCAGATGTTGTAAATGCTCCCAGAAATTGCTGGGTGTGCTTGCTACAGGGTACTACCTACTGAGGGAGATAGACCCTCGCCTAATGTTATGTCTACATATAATTCCTCATGTCCTATACTATTATTTAGTGTACAGTACACAATATTTTCCATGCCTATGTAGGTATATACATTTCTTTCTAATGACACGGTGAGTCCACTGGGAATATCACTCCTGGCCAGCAGGAGGAGGCAAAGAGCACCACAGCAAAGCTGTTAATTATCACCTCCCCTCCCTCCAATCCCAGTTATTCTCTTTGCCTACGTTAAGAGCAAGGAGGTGGTAAAGTTTAGGTGTCTAGAATAAGATTCTTCAATCAAGATTTTATTATTTTTTAGCAGTGCAAGTTTGTTCTGCTTTTCTCCTGGGGTGTAGCCGTAGTCCATGTCAGTCTCTTCAGTAGAGCAGTGGTGGCTTTTAAGCAATGTGAACTTGTGGGGTACAATCCTCACTGCGCCTCCCAAGTAGTTAATGCTGCCCTAACATTGAAAGCCTGAGCATTGCTCTCAAACCTAGTGAGCTGCCCTGCTGCCTGGCAGATTTCATTGAGGTAAGTGTTATTTTTATTTTCTGAGCAGTATACAGGAAAAAGATGGCACTTTAATATTTTATTTCGATGGGACACTAGATATATGGCTCCTAGCAAGTTAAGGGGCTTATATAAGGCAGTGGTTGCAGGCACTGGGGGCGAGGAGATAGGCTCAGTCAATATGTTCCGGTCTAAGAGGTGGTGTGTGTTTTACTTGCTCCCGGTGGTTTTTACCTCAGTGTTAATCATGCCGGCCGGGAGGTTAGTTTTGTTATGCCCACGATGGGCGGGGCTAGCTGTGGCGCCAAGGTTTCTATTGCGCGCCCTTTCTCTTCACTTCCAGTGTTACGGAGGGGAGAAATTTGGTTGCGGCTTGCAGTTTATGTGCTACACTCGACGGACATTGGATGCAGAACTCTGGATTGAGTCCGGAATTCATCTGAATAACTACTGTCTCCGGTTTTCCAGCTGGGCAGGTAGGCACCTCAGCTAAGCTGAGGTGTAGAGGCTGTCCGGGGTGTTTGAGAACAACTTTTTCATATTTTTGTTGTAAAAATAAAGCAGTTTCATTTTATATTTAAAGGGACAGTAACGTTTTTTGTGTGTGAACTTTTGATAAAAAATGAAGTACTTTTATTTTTAATTTATTCAATTCTGGGTAAAGATGTACCAGGAGGCCCTGCAAAATGTTACTTGTACTTTGTTTTGATGCTAACGTGGAACCACCAATCCCTTTCTGTTCCTCATGTAATTGAGAGAACATTGAATTACAGGGATAGACTTTTTGATTCTGAGCCAACATTGTCTAATGCGGATGCTGTTCAGGAGTCTCCTAAAAATGTTTAAGATATGCCGTAGCTTTCTCCTCAAATGTCCCAAATTTTATCGTCCACACATGCAGTGCCCTGCGCTTCCTCTCAAACGCCGCCTGGAGTTACGTTGCAAGACATCGCTACCCTCATGTCTTCTGCGGTATCTGATGTGCTGTCTGCTTTTCCCATGCTGCAGCGAAAGTGCAAGAGGAAATGTAAATAATCGGTGAGTAAGGTTTCTGACACAGTCGTGGCTATTCCGAATGTTCCCTCCCAGAAGTCTTAGGAGGAAGATACTTCGGTAGCATCTGAGAGTGATATCTCAGACTCAGACAGTGTAATTCCTTCTTATGATGCTGAAGTTGTAGCCTTTTAGGTTTAAGCTAGAACACCTCCGTTTGTTACTTAAGGAGGTTTTGGCTACCTTGGACGACTCCGACACTACGGTCGTAGTAAATCCCAAGAAGTCTAGCAAGCTAAACAAGTATTTTGATGTACCTTCCATGGTAGAGGTTTCTTTCATGTAATTGGCAAGAGTCCATGAGCTAGTGACATATGGGATATACAATCCTACCAGGAGGGGCAAAGTTTCCCAAACCTCAAAATGCCTATAAATACACCCCTCACCACACCCACAATTCACTTTTACAAACTTTGCCTCCTATGGAGGTGGTGAAGTAAGTTTGTGCTAAGATTTCTACGTTGATATGCGCTTCTCAGTATTGTTGAAGCCCGATTCCTCTCAGAGTACAGCGAATGTCAGAGGGACGTGAAGGGAGTATCACTTATTTGAATACAATGATTTCCCTAACGGGGGTCTGTTTCATAGGTTCTCTGTTATCGGTCGTAGAGATTCATCTCCTACCTCCCTTTTCAGATCGACGATATACTCTCAATTTTCCATTACCTCTACTAATAACTGTTTTAGTACTGGTTTGGCTATCTGCTATATGTGGATGGGTGTCTTTTGGTAAGTATGTTTTCATTACTTAAGACACTCTCAGCTATGGTTTCGCACTTTATGCATTTATATAAAGTTCTAAATATATGTATTGTACTTATATTTGCCATGAGTCAGGTTCATGTATTTCCTTCTGCAGACTGTCAGTTTCATATTTGGGGAATATAAACATTTTAAGAAATTTATTTCTTACCTGGGGTTTAGTCTTTTTTTCAATTAACTACTTCTTGCAATTGCGGGTATTAGGCCAGCAGGTGCATCAAATGCTAAACTTTATTGCGTCATTCTTGGCCCAAAAATATTTGTGGCGCGAAAACATACGTTTATGACGCAACCTAGTAATTTCCGGCGTAATACGTGACGCCGAGACCTTTCACACATTTACGGTTATTTTTTGCGCCAAAAAAGTTTAAGTTACTTTGTGCGTCATACTTGGCTGAAATTATTTTCATTGGGCTGAGCTTGGCTGAAATTATTTACGACATTACGGGAGGAAAGGGTCATTTCCTCCCTCAGTATAAGAGGAATAATCAGAAGGGACGTCAGAGTAATTTTCGTTCTTTTCTAAACTTCAAGGGTAAGCCTTCCTCTCCCTCTACCAAGCAGGGACAGTCCAAGCCTTCCTGGAGGTCCAACCAGTCTTGGAACAAGGGGAAACAATCTAAGAAGCCTGCTAATGATTCAGTCACCATGAAGGGTCTGCCCCCAATCCTGGACCGGATTTTGTGGGGGGCAGACTTTCCTTCTTCACTCAGACTTGGGTTTGGGATGTTCAGGATCCCTGGGCAGTGGACATTGTGTCCCAGGGATACAAACTAGAATTTAAGACCTTTCCTCCCAGGGGCAGGTTTCTGCTCTCAAGATTATCTGTAGACCAAATAAAAAGAGAGGCGTTCTTACACTGTATTCGGGACCTTTCTGACCATGGAGTAATAGTTCCTGTTCCAATGCCTCTTCCATTCGGCCTTTCCACAGCTCCCAGATTTTTTTCAAAGGTCCTGGGATCCCTGTTGGCACTGCTCCGGTTGCGGGGCATTGCTGTGGTGCCTTATCTGGACGACATTCTGGTTCAGGTGCCATCCTTTCAACAAGCAGAGATGTTATCTCTCCTCAGCCGTCAGTGGCTTAATGTATGGAGGTGATCGGTGTGATGGTAGCTGTCATGGACATCATTCCGTTTGCCCGTTCCAGCAATGGAACGGGGATTATGCGGATCTGTCTCCGCAATTACATCTTGATCAGGCGACAAGAGATTCTCTTCCATGGTGGTTGTCTCAGGAGCATCTCTCTCAGGGAAACTGTTTCCGCAGACCCACCTGGGTGATTGTGACAATGGACACCAGCCTACTGGGATGGCAGCAGTCTGGGGCTCACTAAATGCTCAGGGGACATGGACTTGGGAGGAGTCTGCTCTCCCCATAAACATTCTAGAGCTGAGGGCAATCTTCAATGCTCTTCTTGCCTGGCCTCAGCTAGCTTCAGCCCAGTTTATCAGGTTCCAGTTGGACAACATAACCTCAGTGGCTTACATCAACCATCAAGGAGGAACTCAGAGTTCCTTGGCCATGACAGAGGTAGCTAAGATTATTCAGTGGGCGGAGACCCACAACTGCTGTCTATCTGCGATCCACATTCCAGGAATGGAAAATTGGGAAGCGGATTTTCTGAGCAGACAGACTTTTCACCCGGGGGAGTCGGAACTTCATCCGGAAGTGTTTTTCAACTTGTTTCTCAAATGTGGACAGCCGGATCTGGATCTCATGGCATCTCGTCAGAATGCCAAGCTCCTGAGGTACGGGTCAAGTTTGAGGGATCCTCAGGCTGTACTGATAGATGCTCTGGCGGTCCTTTGGAATTTCAGTCTAGCATACCTATTCCCTCCGTTCGCTCTCCTTCCTCGGGTCATTGCTTGAATCAAACAGGAGAGAGCGTCGGTGATCCTCATTGCACCGGCGTGGCCTCGCAGGATATGGTATGTAGACCTAGTGGGGATGTCATCCTCCCCTCCTTGGAGACTCCCTCTGAGGAAAGACCTTCTTTAGGGGCCCTTTCTTCATCCAAATCTTGTTTCTCTGAAGCTGACTGCTTGGAGATTGAACGTTTAATCTTATCTAATCGTGGATTTTATGAGTCTGTCATTGAGACAATGATTCAGGCTCGTAAGCCTGTTACCAGGAAGATTTACTACAAGATATGGCGTAAATATCTGTATTGGTGTGAATCCAGAGGCTAATCTTTGAGTAGAGTTCGGATTCCTAGAATTCTGGCCTTTCTCCAAGAAGGTTTGGAGAATGGTTTATCGGCAAGTTCCTTGAAAGGTCAAATATCTGCCTGGTGTATTTTGTTACATAAACGTCTGGCGGATGTACCAGACGTGCAATCGTTCTGTCAGGCCTGTGTTCAAACCGGTTACTCACCCTGGAGTCTTAACTTGGTTCTTAAGGTTCTTCAGCAGGCTCCGTTTGAGCCTATGCATTCCTTAGATATTAAATTGTTATCTTGGGAGGTTTTGTTTCTTGTTGCTATTTCGCCTGCTCGTAGAGTCTCAGAGCTCTCAGCGTTGCAGTTTGAATCTCCTTTCCTTATTTTTCATACGGATAAGGTAGTTTTGCGTACTAAGTTAATGTTTCTCCCTAAAGTGGTTTCGGATTGGAACATTAATCAGGAGATTGTTGTTCCTTCTTAGTGTTGTAACCCTTCTTCTCATAAGGAATGTCTGCTGCAAAATCTAGACGTGGTGCGTACATTGAAATTCTATCTACAGGCGAATGATTTTCGCCATTCTTCTGCTCTGTAGTTTTCTCTGTGAAACATAAGGGTCAGAAAGCTATGGCTACTTCTCTTTCTTTGTGGCTGAAGAGTATTATCCGCTTGGCCTATGAAACTGCTGGACAGCAGCCTCCTGAGAGGGTCACGGCTCATTCTACGAGGGCTGTTTCCTCTTCCTGGGCATTCAAAAATGAAGCTTCTGTGGAACAGATTTGCAAGGCTGCAACTTGGTCCTCTCTACACACTTCTTCAAAATTCTATAAATTTGATAACGTTGCCTTGGCTGAGGCTTCTTTTGGGAGAAAGGTTCTTCAAGCAGTGGTGCCTTCAGTTTTAGGTTCCCTGTCTTGTCCCTCCCCTATCTGTGTCCTCTAGCTTGAGTATTGATTCCCAATAGTAATTAGAGATGATCCATGGACTCACCGTGTCATTAGAAAGAAAACTAAATTTATGCTTACCTGATGATAAATTCATTCATTTATTTCTTGACACGGTGAGTCCATGGCCCGTCCCTTTTTATTTAGATAGATTTTTGGTCGTATTATAAACCTCAGGCACCTCTGCACCTTGTTACTTCCTTTCTCTCTTTTTACTTTGGTCAGATGACTGGGGTTGGAGGGAAGGGCGGTGATATTTAACAGCTTTGCTGTGGTGCTCTTTGCCTCCTCCTGCTGGCCAGGAGTGATATTCCCAATAGTAATTAGAGATGATCCGTGGACTCACCGTGTCAAGATTTTACTTTGCATGTGTCTTCAGTTTTCTAAATAGCAATGGGATCCTCTAGTGGAAATTTATATGTAGATGCTGAATTCTAACCATGTATATTTTTAATAGCAATGTACTAAGTGTTTTTGCTTTGTAAATGTTTTAGTAAATGCAGTCTGCTTTTCTGAACAGGTTTTTATCAGTATATGCTGTATATCCAATTTTATAGTGCTTGTCTAACAGTCAGGCCAAATTTTATACCGAATTTGTACATATTGTATAGAATATGCAGGTGTATTGTGTATACTGATACTATGTTTTATAAACTTGATATAATTTTTTTTATAAGTTTTTTATATATTTCAGATTTTTTGTTGTTGTATGAAGTAAACCGGACTTCCGGATTTATTCCTTTGTCTTTCAGGAGATTGGGATTGGGATTATCTAAGTAAGCGTGTAAAATAAAAGATGTAAGTTTTAATCCAGCTATGGCTGCTTGTTATAAAAATGGAGTCTCCTGTTAAAGTGGCTGCTTTTATCTTTTGTGTCTAGGGCTGAAGGACATGATATTGAATGTCCCTGTATTTGCCTCAGGGCTGAACTAGATCATTATGCCAGAAAATAAAGTTTTTTTCCGGTTTATTTTAGACTTAAGAATTCTAGACTATATTATAAAGGTACGTGGTCTAAAATTGGAAGCAATTTGTTTTAGGTCCTATACCTGCACATCCTTATCCACTAGGATTACCTTTGTTTGCTCTGGTTGGCATTCTTAGAAATTCACGGTTTGTTGTTGTCGTCTTAATTTGGATGCAGCGCATTACTTTTTTTGATAAGGTACTAAGAGCATTGTTGATGGTAATCAGTGTTTAGGGGATCTTAATTGTCCCTTAGGTTATTTTAGTGCATTTTTTTTTATTTATGGTCTTTTAACTATGTCCATATCCAGCTTAGAGGGTTTCTTTTCTCTGAGACTTTAAGATTCTTTCGTATGTGTTTATTTCTGGTGGAATCATGCAGAATACATTTCAGAAGGTGTGTCTGTCCTGATATCCTGCTCCTTCCATCAGTATCTCACTTTATTTTGTGTCCCTTTTTTATGTTTAGGCACAATCAGTGGTTAGACAAATAAAAAATAATCTGCTAAACCAATTGCAGATAATCTCTATTTCTTTCCTAAAATATGGAGAGTCCACGACCACGATATGGAGCGATTTACAATGCTCTGATGGCTTGGCCTCAATTGTCCTTAGTCCGGTTTATCAGGTTCCAATCGGGCAACATCACCTCAGTGGCTTAGATCAACCACCAGGTAATGACTCTAAGTTCCTTAGCCATGAAGGAGGTGGCTCGGATTATTCAGTGAGCGGAAGCTCACAATTGTTTATCTGCTATCCACATTCCAGAAGTGGACAACTGGGAGGCAGATTTTCTGAACAGACAGACTTTTCCTCCTGGGGAGTGGGCTCTCCATCTGGAGGTGTTCTCCAGGTTAACTCTCATGTGGGGGGTACCGGAGTTGGATCTGATGGCGTCTCGTCAGAACGCCAAGCTTCCAAGGTACGGTTCAAGGTCAAGAGATTCTCAGGCCGCTCTGATAGATGCTCTGGCGATCCCTTTAGATTTCGGTCTAGCATACCTGTTTCAAACAGGAAATAGTGTGTGTAATTCTAATAGCTCCTGCATGACCTTGCAGGATCTGGTATGCAGACCTAGTGAAAATGTAATCTCTGCCACCTTTGAGGTTGCCTCTGAGGGAAGGACCTTCTAACTCAGGGTCTATTCCTACATTCAAAATCTTGTTTCTCTGAAGCTGACTGCTTGGAGATTGGACACTTAGTTCTGTCCAAGCGTGGATTTTCTGAGTCGATCATTGAGATCATGATCCAGGCTCGCAAGCCTGTTACTTGAAAAAATTACCATAAGGTATGGCATAAATACCTTTATTGGTGTGAATCTAAGGGCTACTGTTGGAGTAGGGTCAGGATTCCTAGAATTTTTTCTTTTCTCCAGGAAGGTCTGGAGAAAGGATTGTCAGTCAGTTCTCTGAAAGGTCACATTTTTGCTTTGTCTATTTTGTTACACAAGCGTCTGGTGGGTGTGCCAGATGTTCAGTCTTTTTGTCGGGGTCCTGGTCAGAATCAGGCCTGTGTTTAAACCTGTTGCACCTCCTTGGAGTCTCAACCTTATTCTTAAAGTTTTGCAGCAGGCTCTGTTTGAGCCAATGCATTCCATAGATATTAAGTTGTTATCGTGGAAGGTTTTGTTTCTTATTGCTATTTCTTCTGCTCGGAGAGCCTCAAAACTCTCGGCTTTGCAGTGTGATTCACCTTACCGTCTCTTTCATGCTGATACGGCAGTTCTTCGTACCAAGATGGGTTTTCTTACTAAAATGGTTTCGTATAGAAATATTAATCAGGAACTAGTTGTTCCTTCTCTCTGTCCAAATCCTTCTTCTCATAACGTCTGTTACTCAACTTGGAAGTTGTGCATGCTTTAAAATTTTTCTTACAGGCGACTAAGGATTTTCGCCAGTCTTTCTGCCCTGTTTGTTTGTTTCTCAGGAAAACGTAAAGGTCAGAAGGCTACTGCTACTTCTCTTTCCCTCTGGTTGAGAAGTATAATTTGTTTTGCTTATGAGACTGCTGGTCAGCAGCCTCCTGAGAGAATTACAGCTTATTCTCTTCTTCTTGGGCTTTCAAAAATGAATCTTCTGTGGAACAGATTTGCAGGACTGCAACTTTGTCCTCTCTGCATCCTTTTGCCTCGGCTGAGGCTTCTTTTGGGAGAAAGGTTCTTTAAGCGGTGGTGCCTTCTGTTTAGGTATACCTGTCTTGTTCTCCCTCAATGTTCATTCCGTGCCCTCTAGGTTGGGTATTGGTTCCCACTAGTAATTGATGACATTGTGGACTCTCCATATCTTAGGAAAGAAAACAAAATGTATGCTTACATGATAATTTTTTTTCTTTCCGGATATGGAGAGTCCACAACCCCACCCTTAATTAAGACAGTTGTTTTTGACTACACCTCAGGCACCTCTACACCTTTTGTGTTATTCCTTTCCCATTTCCCTTCAGTCGAATGACTGGGGATTATGGGTAGGGGAGTGACACTTAACAGCTTTGCTGTGGTGCTCTTTGCCTCCTCCTGCTGGGCAGGAGGGATATTTCCACTAGGAATTGATGACGACGTGGACTCCCCATATCTGGAAAGAAATTTATCAGGTAAGCAATTTTTTTGGTCTGGTGTCCTTTAGAGGCTAGGCTACTAGTTTAGGTTTTAGAACTTTGTGTGGTTCTTCAAGCTTTTTAATCATGGTCCCTTTTGAAAGAAAAAAAAAGTTTAATCTTTGTGTTTTTTTTTTGTAGGCCTCATTAACTACTTCTTCTGCGGTCAGACCTCTTAAATTTGGTCTGTTTTTTCATCCGGATATCAAGTCTCTGAACTTGATGGCATGGAAATTGATTGCATAGTCCTTGGACATCAGGGTTTCTTGATTGAACCCCTGATTCAGGGTTGTAAGCCTGTAATTAAGGAATTCATTTCATGGTGTTTTTATCATGGTTTGTCCTGGCATTTTTTCAGAATTCCTAGGATTCTGCAGTTTGTTTGTTTTTTGCAGGATGGTCTAGATAAGGGACTATCTGCCTGTTCTTCTAAGGGGCAGTTTTTCTGCTCAATCTTTCTGTGGAACAAAACTGACAGTTAATCTTCCTGTTGTTCATAGTTTTGTTCAGGCTCTAGTTCATATTAATCTGTTATCAAGCCTATTTCTCCTCCATGAAATCTTTTTCTGGTTTTAAGGGTATTGCAGGCTCCTCTTTTCTGAACATATGCTTTTCCCGGACATTTATCTACTTTTTTGGAAAGTGTTTTGTTTTTTTTCTTCTGCTAGAAGAGTTTGAGTTATCTGCTCTTTTATGTGATCCTCCATATCCGATGTTTCATCAGGATGAAGCTGTTTTTTCTGACTTCATTTTGTTTTATTGCCTTCTTCAGACAACTTTGGCTGAGAGATTGTTGTTCCTTCTTTGTGTCCAAATTCTAGATATGCGTTTGAGAGATCTTTGCATTACTTGGATATTGTTTGGTCACTTTAATATTTCATTGATGCTGCTAAGTATTAAAGACAAACTCTTAGTGTGTTTATCTTTCTGATACTAAGAGCGGTCAGAAGACTTGCCATTTCTTTCATATAATTGGCAAGAGTCCATGAGCTAGTGACGTATGGGATATACAATCCTAACCAGGAGGGGCAAAGTTTCCCAAACCTCAAAATGCCTATAAATACACCCCTCACCACACCCACAATTCAGTTTTACAAACTTTGCCTCCTATGAAGGTGGTGAAGTAAGTTTGTGCTAAGATTTCTACGTTGATATGCGCTTCTCAGCATTTTGAAGCCCGATTCCTCTGAGTACAGTGAATGTCAGAGGGATGTGAAGGGAGTATCACCTATTGAATGCAATGTTTTTCCTCACGGGAGATCTATTTCATAGGTTCTCTTTTCAGATTGACAATATACTCTCATTTTCCATTACTTCTACTGATAACCGTTTCAGTACTGGCTTGGCTATCTGCTTTATGTGGATGGGTGTATTTTGGTAAGTATGTTTTCATTACATAAGAGACTCTCAGCTATGGTTTTGCACTTTATGTATTTATATAAAGTTCTAAATATATGTATTGTACTTATATTTGCCATGATTCAGGTTTCAGTATATTTCCTTTTGCAGACTGTCAGTTTCATATCTGGGAAATGTATTTTTTAGGAAAATGTATTTCTTACCTGGGGTATAGTCTTTTTTTCGATTGACTGTCATTTTAAATTAAAATGCCAAAGTATATTGCGTCATTTTTGGCACAAGATTTTTTTGGTGTGAAGTTACGTTCAATGACGCAAATTCGTAATTTCCGGCGTCTTTGTCTACACCGAGTTCTTTTACAAGGTTGCATCTTCAATGACGCGAGTATGTTATTTCCGGATGTTGTTAGCGCCAAATTTTTTTCTCTGTTTGTGCGTCATACTTGGTGCCAAATATTTTTATTATTTTAAACCCCCTTCCTATATGCCTCTTGCCTTTTTTTCTCTATCAGAGGGCTATGCTGTTTGCATTTTTTTCCCATTCCTGAAACTGCCATATAAGGAAATTGATAATTTTGCTTTATATGTTGTTTTTTCTAGGAGATGAGAAAACAAGCGCAAGCCCATCAAGGTAGACGTTTTCTGACAATTTATTACAACACACGGTTAAAAACACTAACAATGTTAAAATGGTAACAAGCCTGTCTCCCATATAGGGATTGTGGAACGAATCCAAATGTCCATAGATCAACCTTCCGTGTAAGCAAGTACACAACGCTGGATCCGTTTTTCTCTGCTGGTTAGTTTGTAAGGAGCCACCCAAGCTCCGCCCCCAACGAGTTTCGTCTGCCCTTAGCAGACTTTGTCAAGAGGATAGTGAAAAAGGCTTATGTTCGTAAGTCCCCGGCAAGCCTTAAGACGCTCCAAGTTCCATCTGATTGGTTACCAGTCCGGCCTAGCCTTTGCCTTAATCCTGACCGGCCTCTGTATGTAGGGGCGTGTTCCTTCATCTCCATGTAAACCACCAGTCATACGATTAGAGCCCCCACTACGTCACTGGCCCATATGTATCCGGCAATTTTAGCGTGATCATCTAAGGTATCAATTCATAAGCGGAGAACAACATAGACATATTCTTCAAAAACATATATTGCATATACATACGTAAACACAAGAAGGGCAATGTTAAAGTGCTAATGTGCTAATCGTTTGCCAAAATTAATTTGTAAGAATTCATAAGAAATATATATAAACTTTTAAGCTTATAACATTTCATCATTCATTTTTCATAAAACATTAAACATTATTAAATACATCATTCATTACACATAAGACAATTGCTGACAAATCTTAGTAATAAATGCAATTTATAAAAATATATATAAAAGAATGTATATGAATAAATAAATGAATGTATTTTAAAAACTATAGGGAGTCGTACACTATTTGCTCTACCTAAAAATAAACAGTAGGAACTAATTGATATATATATATACACAGAGAATGTGTCCATCAGTAATAGTGCATTGCCTGTTGCTGTTCCTTTAACATCTTATGTACAAGATATACCTGTGAATTTATAAGAATTTATTGCTGATTCTATTCAGAAGGCTTTATCTGCCATCCCACCTTCTAATAAATGTAAAGGTTTTTTAAAACTTCTCATAAAGTTGATGAAATTTCAAATGACCGATAACATACTGAATTATCGTCCTCTGATGAGGATCTATCTGATTCAGAAGATCCTTCCTCAGATTTTTACACTGAAAAATCTAATTTTTTATTTAAAATGGAGTACATTTGTTCTTTGTTAAAGAAGTGTTGATTATATTGGATATTGAGGAGACTAGTCCTCTTGATATTAAAACTAGTAAACGTTTAAATTCTGTTTTTAAACCTCCTATGGTTTTTCCAAAGGTTTTTCCAGTTCCTGATGCTATTGGACAAGTATTGGATCATGATTGGTCTAGCATTGTTAACTTGATTCAACATGCTAATAATTTTATTTGTGATGCCATTATTGATTTAATCAAAATTTATGTTAAATCTATGTATTTAGCTATTTTAGCTAGAAGAGCTTTGTGGCTTAAATCTTGGAATGCTGACATGACTTCTAAATCCAGATTGCTATCTCTTTCTTTCCAAGGTAATACGTTATTTGGTTCTCAGTTGGATTCAATAATTTCAACTGTCACTGGGGGGAAGGGAGTTTTTTGTCTCAGGATTAAAGACCTAAGGGTAAATCTAAAGCTTTTAACCGTTTACGTTCCATTCGACAAATAAGGAACAGAAACCTAATCCCTCCCCCAAGGTATCTGTTTTCAATTTGTAAGCCTTCCTCGAATTGGAATAAATCCAAGCGATTTAAGAGATCAAAGCCAGCCCCCAAGTCCGCATGAAGGTGCGGTCCTCATTCCAGCTCAGCTGGTAGGGGGCAGATAAAGATTTTTCAAAGGTGTTTGGACCAATTCGGTCCAAAATCAATGGATTCAGAGTATTGTCTCTCAGGGGTACAGAATAGGATTCAGAGTAAGACCGCCTGTGAGAAGATTTTTTCTCTCACGCATCCCTGCAAACCCAGTAAAAGCTCAGGCTTTCCTGAAGTGTGTTTTAGACCTGGAGTGAAACATGCCAGTTCTGTTTCAGGAACAGGGACTGGGGTTTTATTCAAATCTATTCATTGTCCCAAAGAAGAAAATTCATTCAGACCAGTTTTGGATCTAAAAATTCTGAATTGATATGTAAGAGTACCAACTTTCAAAATGGTGACTATATGGACTATTCTGCCTTTTGTTCAGCAAGGGCATTTATATGTCCACAATAGACTTACAGGATGCATATCTTAATATTCCGATTCATCCAGATCACTATCAGTTCCTGAGATTCTCTTTTCTAGACAAGCATTACCAATTTGTTGCTCTTCCTTTTGGCCTAGCGACAGCTCCAAGAATCTTTTTCAAAGGTTCTCGGTGCCCTACTGTAATCAGAGAGCGGGGTATTGTGGTGTTTCCTTATTTGGACGATATCTTAGTACTTGCTCAGTCTTTATGTTCTGCAGAATCTCACACGAATCAACTAGTGTTGTTTCTTCAAGAACATGGTTGGAGGATCAATTTACAAAAAAGTTCTTTGATTCCCCAGACAAGTGTAACCTTTTTAGGTTTCCAGATAGATTCAGTGTCCATGACTCTGTCTCTAACAGACAAGAGATGTTTGAAATTGGTTGCAGCATGTCGGCACCTTCAGTCTCAGTCATTCCCTTCAGTGGCTATGTGCATGGAAGTTTTAGGCCTCATGACTTCAGCATCAGACGCGATTCATTTTTCTCGTTTTCACATGAGACCTCTCCAGCTTTGCATGCTGAATCAATGGTGCTGGGATTATACAAAGATATCACAATTAATATCCTTAAATCCCAATGTTCGACACTCTCTGACGTGATTTAGTGTCCATGACTCTGTCTCTAACAGACAAGAGACGTTTGAAATTGGTTGCAGCCTGTCCGAACCTTCAGTCTCAGTCATTCCCTTCAGTGGCTATGTGCATAGAAGTTTTAGGTCTCATGGCTGTAGCATCGGACACGATCCCCCTTTGCTCGTTTTCATATGAGACCTCTCCAGCTTTGTATGCTGAATCAATGGTGCAGGGATTATACAAAGATATCACAATTAATTTCCTTAAATCCCAATGTTTGACTATCTCTGTCTTGGTGGTTAGATCACCATCGTTTTGTTCTAGGGGCCTCTTTCGTTCGTCCAACCTGGACTGTGATCACAACAGATGCGGAGCATTGGGGAGCTGTTTGGGGATCTCTGACAGCACAAGGGGTTTGGAAATCTCAAGAGACAAGATTACCAATAAAAATTTTGGAACTCCGTGCGATTCTCAGGGCTCTTCAGTTTTGGCCTCTGTTAAAGAGAGAACCGTTCATTTGTTTTCAGACAGACAATATCACATCTGTGGCATATGTCAATCATCAGGGTGGGACTCACAGTCCTCAAGCTATGAAAGAAGTATCTTGGATACTTGTTTGGACGGAATCCAGCTCCTGTCTAATTTCTGCAGTTCATATCCCAGGTATAGACAATTGGGAAGCGGATTATCTCAGTCGTCAGACTTTACATCCAGGAGAGTGGTCTCTCCATCCAGATGTATTTTTCTCAAATTGTTCAGATGTGGGGTCTTTCAGAAATAGATCTGATGGCATCTCATCTAAACAAGAAACTTCCCAGGTACCTGTCTAGGTCCAGGGATCCTCGGGCGAAAGCAGTGGATGCGTTGACACTTCCCTGGTGTTATTAACCTGCTTATATTTCTCTTGTTAAGTGTATCCAGTCCACGGATCATCCATTACTTATGGGATATATTCTCCTTCCCAACAGGAAGTTGCAAGAGTCCACCCACAGCAAAGCTGCTATATAGCTCCTCCCCTAACTGCCATTACCAGTCATTCTCTTGCAAGTCTCAACATAGATAGGAGGTCGTGAGAGTCTGTGGTTTTTTATACTTAGTTTATTTCTTCAATCAAAAGTTTGTTATTTTTAAATGGCACCGGAGTGTGCTGTTTATCTCAGGCAGTATTTGGAAGAAGAATCTGCCTGCGTTTTTTCTATGATCTTAGCAGACGTAACTAAGATCCAGTTGCTGTTCTCACACATTCTGAGGAGTAAGGTACTTCAGAGGGGGAATGGCGTGCAGGTTTTCCTGCAAATAAGGTATGTGCAGTAAAATATTTTTCTAAGGAATGGAATTGACTAAGAAAATACTGCTGATACCGAAGTAATGTAAGTACAGCCTTTAAATGCAGTGAAAGCGACTGGTACCAGGCTGATTGATAGAGATATATGCTAAGGTATGTGCAGTAATATATTTTTCTAAGGAATGGAATTGACTAAGAAAATACTGCTGATACCGAAGTAATGTAAGTAAAGCCTTAAATGCAGTGATAGCGACTGGATCAGGCTTATTAATAGACATACATACTCTTATAAGAATGTGTTTTAAAACGTTTGCTGGCATGTTTAATTGTTTTTTAACATATGTTTGGTGATAAAACTTATTGGGGCCTAATTTTTCCACATGGCTGGCTTAAATTTTGCATAGAAACAGTTATAGGGAAGGTAATCCACAGCTCAGCTGTGGCAGTTTTGTTGTGTCTGTTTAAAAAAATGTTGTTTTTTTTTTTTTTATCTGTTTTTTGCATTAAGGGGTTAATCATCCATTTGCAAGTGGGTGCAATGCTCTGTTAACTTATTACATGTACTGTAAAAATTTCGTTTGATTTACTGCCTTTTTTCACTGTTTTTCAAATTTTGACAAAATTTGTTTCTCTTAAAGGCTCAGTAACGTTTGTTATATTTGCTTGTTAACTTGATTTAAAGTGTTTTCCAAGCTTACTAGTCTCTTTATTAGTTCTAACATGTCTAACATAGAGGAGGCTCTGTGTTTATTATGTTTAAAGCCATGGTGGAACCCCATTTTAGAATGTGTACCAGATGTACTGATTTCATGTTAAACAATAAAGATCATTTTTTGTATTTAAAAACATTATCACCAGAGGATTCTGTCGAGGGGGAAGTTATGCCGACTAACTCTCCCCACGTGTCAGACCCTTTGACTCCCGCTTTAGGGACTCACGCTCAAATGGCGCCAAGTACATCAAGGGCACCCATAGCGTTTATTTTACCAGAGGATTCTGTCGAGGGGGAAGTTATGCCGACTAACTCTCCCCACGTGTCAGACCCTTTGACTCCCGCTCCAGGGACTCACGCTCAAATGGCGCCAAGTATATCAATGGCGCCCATAGCGTTTATTTTACAAGACATGGCAAAGGTTGTGTATAATACACTGGCAGCAGTATTAGTCAGACTACCTGAAATTAAAGGAAAGCAAAACAGCTCTGGGGGTAGATACAGAGCATACAGACGCTTTAAGAACCATGTCTGATACTACCTCACAATATGCTTAGTCTGTGGGTGATATTTGTGACTCAGGGAAGATGATTTAACCTGATTCTGATATTTCTACATTTAAAATTTATGCTTGAGAACCTCCACTTGTTGCTCAGGGAGGCTTTAGCTGCTCTGAATGAATGTGTACAATCGCAGTGCCAGAGAAATTGTGTAGACTGGATAAATAATATGCAGTGCCGGTGTGTACTTATGTTTTTCCAATACCTAAAGAGGTTTACTAAAATTTTTTTTAATAAGGAATGGGATAGACCAGGTGTGCCGTTCTCTTCCCCTCCTATTTTTTAGAAGAATGTTTTCTAATAGTTGCCACCACACGGGACTTATGGCAGACAGTTCCTAAGGTGGAGAGAAGAGTTTCTACTCTAGCTAAGCGTACCACTACCTCTGGCGAGGACTGTTGTGCTTTTTTAGATCCAATGGATAAAAAATGTTTATTCAACAAGGTTTTATCCTGCAGCCCCTTGCACGCATTGCTCCTGTCACTGCTGCTGTGGCGTTCTGGTTTGAGTCTCTTGATGAGGCTTTACAGGCTCCATTGGATGAATATATTTGACAAGCTTAGAGCACTTAAGCTAGCCAATTCCTTTGTTTTCTGATGCCTTTGTTCCTTTGACTAGACTAACGGCTAAGAATTCTGTTTTTTTACTATACTGGCGCGCAGAGCGCTATGGCTTATATCATGGTCAGCTGTCGTGACTTTAATAAATAAGCTACTTAACTTCCCTTCAAGGGGCAGACCCTATTCAGGCCTAGTTTGAAGGAGATTATTACTTATATCACTGGAGGAAAAGATCATGCCCTTCCTCAGGACAGGTCCAAATCAAGGGACAAAAAAGGCCTAATTTCTCCAACATAGGTGTGTCCGGTCCACGGCGTCATCCTTACTTGTGGGATATTCTCTTCCCCAACAGGAAATGGCAAAGAGCCCAGCAAAGCTGGTCACATGATCCCTCCTAGGCTCCGCCTACCCTAGTCATTCTCTTTGCCGTTGTACAGGCAACATCTCCACGGAGATGGCTTAGAGTTTTTTAGTGTTTAACTGTAGTTTTTATTATTCAATCAAGAGTTTGTTATTTTGAAATAGTGCTGGCATGTACTATTTACTCAGAAACAGAAAAGAGATGAAGATTTCTGTTTGTATGAGGAAAATGATTTTAGCAACCGTCACTAAAATCCATGGCTGTTCCACACAGGACTGTTGAGAGCAATTAACTTCAGTTGGGGGAACAGTGAGCAGTCTCTTGCTGCTTGAGGTATGACACATTCTAACAAGACGATGTAATGCTGGAAGCTGTCATTTTCCCTATGGGATCCGGTAAGCCATGTTTATTACGATCGTAAATAAGGGCTTCACAAGGGCTTATTAAGACTGTAGACTTTTTCTGGGCTAAATCGATTCATTATTAACACATATTTAGCCTTGAGGAATCATTTTATCTGGGTATTTTGATATAATAATATCGGCAGGCACTGTTTTAGACACCTTATTCTTAGGGGCTTTCCCAAAGCATAGGCAGAACCTAATTTTCGCGCCGGTGTGGCGCACTTGTTTTTGAGAGGCATGGCATGCAGTCGCATGTGAGAGGAGCTCTGATACTTAGAAAAGGCTTTCTGAAGGCGTCATTTGGTATCGTATTCCCCTTTGGGCTTGGTTGGGTCTCAGCAAAGCAGATACCAGGGACTGTAAAGGGGTTAAAGTTCAAAACGGCTCCGGTTCCGTTATTTTAAGGGTTAAAGCTTCCAAATTTGGTGTGCAATACTTTTAAGGCTTTAAGACACTGTGGTGAAAATTTGGTGAATTTTGAACAATTCCTTCATGTTTTTTCGCAATTGCAGTAATAAAGTGTGTTCAGTTTAAAATTTAAAGTGACAGTAACGGTTTTATTTTAAAACGTTTTTTGTACTTTGTTATCAAGTTTATGCCTGTTTAACATGTCTGAACTACCAGATAGACTGTGTTCTGAATGTGGGGAAGCCAGAATTCCTATTCATTTAAATAAATGTGATTTATGTGACAATGACAATGATGCCCAAGATGATTCCTCAAGTGAGGGGAGTAAGCATGGTACTGCATCATTCCCTCCTTCGTCTACACGAGTCTTGCCCACTCAGGAGGCCCCTAGTACATCTAGCGCGCCAATACTCCTTACTATGCAACAATTAACGGCTGTAATGGATAATTCTGTCAAAAACATTTTAGCCAAAATGAACACTTATCAGCGTAAGCGCGATTGCTCTGTTTTAGATACTGAAGAGCATGACGACGCTGATAATAATATTTCTGAAGGGCCCCTAACCCAGTCTGATGGGGCCAGGGAGGTTTTGTCTGAGGGAGAAATTACTGATTCAGGGAACATTTCTCAACAAGCTGAACCTGATGTGATTGCATTTAAATTTAAGTTGGAACATCTCCGCATTCGGCTTAAGGAGGTATTATCCACTCTGGATGATTGTGACAAGTTGGTCATCCCAGAGAAACTATGTAAAATGGACAAGTTCCTAGAGGTGCCGGGGCTCCCAGAAGCTTTTCCTATACCCAAGCGGGTGGCGGACATTGTTAATAAAGAATGGGAAAGGCCCGGTATTCCTTTCGTCCCTCCCCCCATATTTAAAAAATTGTTTCCTATGGTCGACCCCAGAAAGGACTTATGGCAGACAGTCCCCAAGGTCGAGGGAGCGGTTTCCACTTTAAACAAACGTACCACTATACCCATAGAGGATAGTTGTGCTTTCAAAGATCCTATGGATAAAAAATTAGAAGGTTTGCTTAAGAAAATGTTTGTTCAGCAGGGTTACCTTCTACAACCAATTTCATGCATTGTCCCTGTCGCTACAGCCGCATGTTTCTGGTTCGATGAGCTGATAAAGGCGGTCGATAGTGATTCTCCTCCTTATGAGGAGATTATGGACAGAATCAATGCTCTCAAATTGGCTAATTCTTTCACCCTAGACGCCACTTTGCAATTGGCTAGATTAGCGGCTAAGAATTCAGGGTTTGCTATTGTGGCGCGCAGAGCGCTTTGGTTGAAATCTTGGTCGGCTGATGCGTCTTCCAAGAACAAGCTACTTAACATTCCTTTCAAGGGGAAAACGCTGTTTGGCCCTGACTTGAAAGAGATTATCTCTGATATCACTGGGGGTAAGGGCCACGCCCTTCCTCAGGATCGGCCTTTCAAGGCAAAAAATAAACCTAATTTTCGTCCCTTTCGTAGAAACGGACCAACCCAAAGTGCTACGTCCTCTAAGCAAGAGGGTAATACTTCTCAAGCCAAGCCAGCTTGGAGACCAATGCAAGGCTGGAACAAGGGAAAGCAGGCCAAGAAACCTGCCACTGCTACCAAGACAGCATGAAATGTTGGCCCCCGATCCGGGACCGGATCTGGTGGGGGGCAGACTCTCTCTCTTCGCTCAGGCTTGGGCAAGAGATGTTCTGGATCCTTGGGCGCTAGAAATAGTCTCCCAAGGTTATCTTCTGGAATTCAAGGGACTTCCCCCAAGGGGGAGGTTCCACAGGTCTCAGTTGTCTTCAGACCACATAAAAAGACAGGCATTCTTACATTGTGTAGAAGACCTGTTAAAAATGGGAGTGATTCATCCTGTTCCATTAAGAGAACAAGGGATGGGGTTCTACTCCAATCTGTTCATAGTTCCCAAAAAAGAGGGAACGTTCAGACCAATCTTAGATCTCAAGATCTTAAACAAGTTTCTCAAGGTTCCATCGTTCAAGATGGAAACCATTCGAACTATTCTTCCTTCCATCCAGGAAGGTCAATTCATGACCACGGTGGATTTAAAGGATGCGTATCTACATATTCCTATCCACAAGGAACATCATCGGTTCCTAAGGTTCGCATTCCTGGACAAACATTACCAGTTCGTGGCGCTTCCTTTCGGATTAGCCACTGCTCCAAGGGTTTTCACAAAGGTACTAGGGTCCCTTCTAGCTGTGCTAAGACCAAGGGGCATTGCTGTAGTACCTTACTTGGACGACATTCTGATTCAAGCGTCGTCCCTTCCTCAAGCAAAGGCTCACACGGACATTGTCCTGGCCTTTCTCAGATCTCACGGATGGAAAGTGAACGTGGAAAAGAGTTCTCTATCTCCGTCCCGGAACAAGGGTTCCCTTCTTGGGAACAATAATAGACTCCTTAGAAATGAGGATTTTCCTGACAGAGGCCAGAAAAACAAAACTTCTAGACTCTTGTCGGATACTTCATTCCGTTCCTCTTCCTTCCATAGCTCAGTGCATGGAAGTGATCGGGTTGATGGTAGCGGCAATGGACATAGTTCCTTTTGCGCGCATTCATCTAAGACCATTACAACTGTGCATGCTCAGTCAGTGGAATGGGGACTATACAGACTTGTCTCCGAAGATACAAGTAAATCAGAGGACCAGAGACTCACTCCGTTGGTGGCTGTCCCTGGACAACCTGTCACAAGGGATGACATTCCGCAGACCAGAGTGGGTCATTGTCACGACCGACGCCAGTCTGATGGGCTGGGGCGCGGTCTGGGGATCCCTGAAAGCTCAGGGTCTTTGGTCTCGGGAAGAATCTCTTCTACCGATAAATATTCTGGAACTGAGAGCGATATTCAATGCTCTCAAGGCTTGGCCTCAGCTAGCGAGGGCCAAGTTCATACGGTTTCAATCAGACAACATGACAACTGTTGCATACATCAACCATCAGGGGGGAACAAGGAGTTCCCTAGCGATGGAAGAAGTGACCAAAATCATTCTATGGGCGGAGTCTCACTCCTGCCACCTGTCTGCTATCCACATCCCAGGAGTGGAAAATTGGGAAGCGGATTTTCTGAGTCGTCAGACATTGCATCCGGGGGAGTGGGAACTCCACCCGGAAATCTTTGCCCAAGTCACTCAGCTGTGGGGCATTCCAGACATGGATCTGATGGCCTCTCGTCAGAACTTCAAAGTTCCTTGCTACGGGTCCAGATCCAGGGATCCCAAGGCGGCTCTAGTGGATGCACTAGTAGCACCTTGGACCTTCAAACTAGCTTATGTGTTCCCGCCGTTTCCTCTCATCCCCCGGCTGGTAGCCAGGATCAATCAGGAGAGGGCGTCGGTGATCTTGATAGCTCCTGCGTGGCCACGCAGGACTTGGTATGCAGATCTGGTGAATATGTCATCGGCTCCACCTTGGAAGCTACCTTTGAGACGAGACCTTCTTGTTCAGGGTCCGTTCGAACATCCGAATCTGGTTTCACTCCAGCTGACTGCTTGGAGATTGAACGCTTGATCTTATCGAAGCGAGGGTTCTCAGATTCTGTTATCGATACTCTTGTTCAGGCCAGAAAGCCTGTAACTAGAAAGATTTACCACAAAATTTGGAAAAAATATATCTGTTGGTGTGAATCTAAAGGATTCCCTTGGGACAAGGTTAAGATTCCTAGGATTCTATCCTTCCTTCAAGAAGGATTGGAAAAAGGATTATCTGCAAGTTCCCTGAAGGGACAGATTTCTGCCTTGTCTGTGTTACTTCACAAAAAGCTGGCAGCTGTGCCAGATGTTCAAGCCTTTGTTCAGGCTCTGGTTAGAATTAAGCCTGTTTACAAACCTTTGACTCCTCCTTGGAGTCTCAATTTGGTTCTTTCAGTTCTTCAGGGGGTTCCGTTTGAACCCTTACATTCCGTTGATATTAAGTTATTATCTTGGAAAGTTTTGTTTTTAGTTGCAATTTCTTCTGCTAGAAGAGTTTCAGAATTATCTGCTCTGCAGTGTTCTCCTCCTTATCTGGTGTTCCATGCAGATAAGGTGGTTTTACGTACTAAACCTGGTTTTCTTCCAAAAGTTGTTTCTAACAAAAACATTAACCAGGAGATTATCGTACCTTCTCTGTGTCCGAAACCAGTTTCAAAGAAGGACCGATTGTTGCACAATTTGGATGTTGTTCGCGCTCTAAAATTCTATTTAGATGCTACAAAGGATTTTAGACAAACATCTTCCTTGTTTGTTGTTTATTCCGGTAAAAGGAGAGGTCAAAAAGCAACTTCTACCTCTCTTTCTTTTTGGATTAAAAGCATCATCAGATTGGCTTACGAGACTGCCGGACGGCAGCCTCCCGAAAGAATCACAGCTCATTCCACTAGGGCTGTGGCTTCCACATGGGCCTTCAAGAACGAGGCTTCTGTTGATCAGATATGTAGGGCAGCGACTTGGTCTTCACTGCACACTTTTACCAAATTTTACAAGTTTGATACTTTTGCTTCTTCTGAGGCTATTTTTGGGAGAAAGGTTTTGCAAGCCGTGGTGCCTTCCATTTAGGTGACCTGATTTGCTCCCTCCCTTCATCCGTGTCCTAAAGCTTTGGTATTGGTTCCCACAAGTAAGGATGACGCCGTGGACCGGACACACCTATGTTGGAGAAAACAGAATTTATGTTTACCTGATAAATTACTTTCTCCAACGGTGTGTCCGGTCCACGGCCCGCCCTGGTTTTTTTTAATCAGGTCTGATAATTTATTTTCTTAACTACAGTCACCACGGTACCATATGGTTTCTCCTATGCAAATATTCCTCCTTAACGTCGGTCGAATGACTGGGGTAGGCGGAGCCTAGGAGGGATCATGTGACCAGCTTTGCTGGGCTCTTTGCCATTTCCTGTTGGGGAAGAGAATATCCCACAAGTAAGGATGACGCCGTGGACCGGACACACCGTTGGAGAAAGTAATTTATCAGGTAAACATAAATTCTGTTTTTCGTGCCTTTCGAAAATTCAAGGCAGGTGTGGCATCAACTTCCTCTAAGGCAAAATAAGAGGGAACTTTTGCTCAGTCCAAGGCGGTCTGGAGACAACCGGACCTGGAACAAAGATAAGCAGGTCAAGGAGCCTGCTGCTGCCTCTAAAACAGCATGAGGAACGGACCCCTATCTGGTAACGGATCCTATAGGGGGCAGACTTCATTCTTCGCCCAGGCGTGGGCAAGAGATGCCCAGGATCCCTGGGCATTGGAAATTATACCCCAGAGATATCTTCTGGATTTCAAAGCTTTCCCCCCCAAAAAAGGGGAGTTTTTGCCTTTCACATTTATCTGCAAACCAGATAAAGAAAGAGACATTCTTGCATTGTGTACGTGACCCATTCAGTTCCAATAGAGGAACAGGGACACAGTTTTCCTCAAATCGGTTTGTGGTTCCCAAGGAAAGGAAACCTTCAGACCTATTTTGGATCTAAAAGATCTTAAACAAATTCTTTAGAATTCTATCATTTAAGATGGAAACTATTCGTACCATCTTAACTATGATCCAGGAGAGTCAATAGAGGACTACAATGGATTTGAAGGATGCTTATCCTCACATTACGATGCATAAAGATCACCATCGGTTTTTCAGGTTTGCCTTTCTAGACAGGCATTACCAGTTTGTAGCTCTTTCCTTTGGGTTAACTACAGCCCCTAGAATCTTTATGGAGGTTCTGGGGTCACTTTGGCGGTCCTTAGGCCGCGGGGCATAGAAGTGGCCCCTTATTTAGACGACATCCTGATACAGGTGTCAAACATCCAAGTTGCCAAGTCTCATACGGACGTAGTACTGGCATTTCTGAGATCGCATGGGTGGAAAGTGAACAAGGAAAGAGTTCTCTATCCCCAATATCAAGGGTTTCCCTCCTAGGGATTCTGATAGATTTTGTAGAAATTAAAATTTACCTGACGGAGTCCAGGTTGTCAAAGTTTCTAAATTTCTGCCGTGTTCTTCATTCCATCCGCGCCCTTTGGTGGCTCAGTACATGAATGTAATCGGCTTAATGGTAGCGGCAAGGGACATAGTACCGTTTGCACGCCTACATTTCAGACCACTGCAACTATGCATGCTCAGCCAGAGGAACGGGGATTACACAGATTTGTTCTCCTGTTAAATCCGGACCAAGAAACCAGAGATTCTCTTCTCTGGTGACTATCTCGGGTCCATCTGTCCAAGGGTATGACCTTCCGCAGGTCAGATGGGACAATTGTTACAACAGATGCCAGCCTTTTAGGTTGGGATACAGTCTGGAACTCCCTGAAGGCTCAGGGATAGTGGACTCAGGAGGAAACCCTCCTTCTAATGAATATTCTGGAACTGGGAGCGATATTCCATGCTCTTCAGACTTGGCCTCAGTTAGCAACTCTGAGGTACATCATATTTCAGTCGGACAATATCACGACTGTGGCTTACATCAACCATCAAGGGGGAACAGAAGTTCCCTAGCAATGTTAGAAGTCTTAAAATAATTCACTGGACAGAGACTCACTCTTGTCTAAAAGCTATCCCTATCCCAGGTGTTGAGAACTGGGAGGCAGATTTTCTAAGTCGTCAGACTTTTCATCCGGGGGAGTGGGAATTCCCTCCGGAGGGGTTTGCACAAGATCAAGCAGGAGAGTGCTTTGGTGCTTTTGACAGCGCCTGCGTGGCCACGCAGGACCTGGTATGCAGATCTGGTGGACATGTCATCCTTTCCACCACGGTCTCTGCTTCTGAGACAGGACCCTCTACCTCAGGGTCTTTTCAACCATCTAAATATAACTAATCTGAGATGGACTGCCTGGAGACAGAACGCTTGATGTTATCAAAGCATGGCTTCTCCGAGTCAGTAATTGATACCTTAATACAGACATAAAAGCCTGTCTCTAGGAAAATTTAACATAAGATATGGTGTAAATATCTTATTGTTATGAATCCAAGGGTTACTCATGGAGTAAAGTCTGGATTCCCAGGATATTATCTTTTCTCCAAGATGATTTTGAGAAAAGGGTTGTCAGCTAGTTCTTTAAAAGGACAGATTTCTACTCTGTCTATTCTTTTGCACAAGCGTCTGGCAGGTATTCTAGACGTTCAGGCATTTGGTCAGGCTTTGGTTAGAACCAAGCCTGTGGTTAAAAATGTTGCTCCGCCATGGAGCTTAAAGCTGGTTCTTAAGGTTCTTCAAGGAGTTCCATTTGAACCTTTTCATTCCATAGATATCAAACTTCTATCTTGGAAAGTTCCTTTTTGGTAGCTATTTCCTCGGCTCATAGAGTCTCTGAGTTATCTGCGTTGCAATGTGATTCTCCTTATCTGGTTCTCCGTACGGATAAGGTAGTCCTGTGTACCAACCTGGGTTTTTACCTAAGGTGGTATCTAACAAGAATATCACTCAAGAGATTGTTGTTCCATTCTTGTATCCTAATCCTTCTTCAAAGAAGGAACGTCTATTACACAATTTGGTCATGGTTCGTGTTTTAAAGTTTTACTTACAAGCTACTACAGATTTTCATCAAACATTCACCTTGTTTGTTGTCTATTCTGGACAGAGGAGAGGTCAAAGGACTTCAGCAACCTCTCTGTCTTTTTGGTTAAAAAGCATAATTCATTTAGCTTATGAGACTGCTGGACAGCAGCCTCCTGAAGGGATTACAGCTCATTCTACTAGAGCTGTGGTTTTCACTTGGGCCTTTTTTAAATGTGGCTTCTGTTGAACAGATTACAAGACGGAGTCTTGGTCTGCGTTTCATACTTTTTCAAATTTAACAAATTTGATACCTTGCTTCTTCGGAGGCTATTTTTGGGAGAAAGGGTTTTTTACAGGCAGTGGTAACTTCCGTTTAAGTACCTGCCTTGTCCCTCCCATCATCCGTGTACTTTAGCTTTGGTATTGGTATCCCATAAGTAATGGATGATCCGTGGACTGGATACACTTAACAAGAGAAAACATAATTTATGCTTACCTGATAAATTTATTTCTCTTGTAGTGTATCCAGTCCACGGCCCGCCCTGTCACTTTAAGGCAGGTAATTTTTCCATTAAACTACAGTCACCACTGCACCCTATGGTTTTCCTTTCTCTGCATGTTTTCGGTCGAATGACTGGTAATGGCGGTTAGGGGAGGAGCTATATAGCAGCTTTGCTGTGGGTGGACTCTTGCAACTTCCTGTTGGGAAGGAGAATATATCCCATAAGTAGTGGATGATCCGTGGACTGGATACACTACAAGAGAAATAAATTTATCAGGTAAGCATAAATTATGTTTCTCCAACATAGGTGTGTCCGGTCCACGGCGTCATCCTTACTTGTGGGATATTCTCTTCCCCAACAGGAAATGGCAAAGAGCCCAGCAAAGCTGGTCACATGATCCCTCCTAGGCTCCGCCTTCCCCAGTCATTCTCTTTGCCGTTGTACAGGCAACATCTCCACGGAGATGGCTTAGAGTTTTTTAGTGTTTAACTGTAGTTTTTATTATTCAATCAAGAGTTTGTTATTTTAAAATAGTGCTGGTATGTACTATTTACTCTGAAACAGAAAAGAGATGAAGATTTCTGTTTGTAAGAGGAAAATGATTTTAGCAACCGTTACTAAAATCGATGGCTGTTCCACACAGGACTGTTGAGAGGAATTAACTTCAGTTGGGGGAACAGTGAGCAGACTTTTGCTGCTTGAGGTATGACACATTCTAACAAGACGATGTAATGCTGGAAGCTGTCATTTTCCCTATGGGATCCGGTAAGCCATTTTGTATTACAGAAAGAAAAAAAAAAGGGCTTCACAAGGGCTTTCTAAGACTGTAGACATTTTCTGGGCTAAATCGATTTATATTTTATACTCCATAGCCTTGAGGAATTATTTTAATCTTGGGAATTATGTAAAATAACCGGCAGACACTGTATTGGACACCTTATTCTCTAGGGGCTTTCCCTAATCATAGGCAGAGTCTCATTTTCGCGCCTGTATTGCGCACTTGTTTTTGAGAAGCATGACATGCAGATGCATGTGTGAGGAGCTCTGATACATAGAAAAGACTTTCTGAAGGCGTCATTTGGTATCGTATTCCCCTTTGGGCTTGGTTGGGTCTCAGCAAAGCAGATACCAGGGACTGTAAAGGGGTTAAATATAAAAACGGCTCCGGTTCCGTTATTTTAAGGGTTAAAGCTTCCAAATTTGGTGTGCAATACTTTTAAGGCTTTAAGACACTGTGGTGAAATTTTGGTGAATTTTGAACAATTCCTTCATACTTTTTCGCAATTGCAGTAATAAAGTGTGTTCAGTTTAAAATTTAAAGTGACAGTAACGGTTTATTTTAAAACGTTTTTTGTACTTTGTTATCAAGTTTTTGCCTGTTTAACATGTCTGAACTACCAGATAGACTGTGTTCTGAATGTGGGGAAGCCAAGGTTCCTTCTCATTTAAATAGATGTGATTTATGTGACACAAAATTTAGAGAAAATGATGCCCAAGATGATTCCTCAAGTGAGGGGAGTAAGCATGGTACTGCATCATCCCCTCCTTCGTCTACACCAGTCTTGCCCACACAGGAGGCCCCTAGTACATCTAGCGCGCCAATACTCCTTACTATGCAACAATTAACGGCTGTAATGGATAATTCTATCAAAAACATTTTAGCCAAAATGCCCACTTATCAGCGAAAGCGCGACTGCTCTGTTTTAGAAAATACTGAAGAGCATGAGGACGCTGATGATATTGGTTCTGAAGGGCCCCTACACCAGTCTGAGGGGGCCAGGGAGGTTTTGTCTGAGGGAGAAATTTCAGATTCAGGGAAAATTTCTCAACAAGCTGAACCTGATGTGATTACATTTAAATTTAAATTGGAACATCTCCGCGCTCTGCTTAAGGAGGTGTTATCCACTCTGGATGATTGTGAAAATTTGGTCATTCCAGAGAAACTATGTAAAATGGACAAGTTCCTAGAGGTCCCGGGGCCCCCCGAAGCTTTTCCTATACCCAAGCGGGTGGCGGACATTGTAAATAAAGAATGGGAAAGGCCCGGTATACCTTTCGTCCCTCCCCCCATATTTAAAAAATTGTTTCCTATGGTCGACCCCAGAAAGGACTTATGGCAGACAGTCCCCAAGGTCGAGGGGGCGGTTTCTACTCTAAACAAACGCACCACTATACCCATAGAAGATAGTTGTGCTTTTAAAGATCCTATGGATAAAAAATTAGAAGGTTTGCTTAAAAAGATGTTTGTTCAGCAAGGTTACCTTCTACAACCAATTTCATGCATTGTTCCTGTCACTACAGCCGCGTGTTTCTGGTTCGATGAGCTAGAAAAGGCGATCAATAATAATTCCTCTTCTTATGAGGAGATTATGGACAGAATTCGTGCTCTCAAATTGGCTAATTCTTTCACCCTAGACGCCACTTTGCAATTGGCTAGGTTAGCGGCGAAAAATTCTGGTTTTGCTATTGTGGCGCGCAGAGCGCTTTGGTTAAAATCTTGGTCAGCGGATGCGTCTTCCAAGAACAAATTGCTTAACATTCCTTTCAAGGGGAAAACGCTGTTTGGCCCTGACTTGAAAGAGATTATCTCTGATATCACTGGGGGCAAGGGCCACGCCCTTCCTCAGGATAGGTCTTTCAAGGCCAAAAATAAACCTAATTTTCGTCCCTTTCGCAGAAACGGACCAGCCCCAAGTGCTACGTCCTCTAAGCAAGAGGGTAATACTTCTCAAGCCAAGCCAGCCTGGAGACCAATGCAAGGCTGGAACAAAGGAAAGCAGGCCAAGAAACCTGCCACTGCTACCAAGACAGCATGAGATGTTGGCCCCCGATCCGGGACCGGATCTGGTGGGGGGCAGACTCTCTCTCTTCGCTCAGGCTTGGGCAAGAGATGTTCTGGATCCTTGGGCGCTAGAAATAGTCTCCCAAGGTTATCTTCTGGAATTCAAGGGGCTTCCCCCAAGGGGGAGGTTCCACAGGTCTCAATTGTATTCAGACCAATCTTAGATCTCAAGATCCTAAACAAGTTTCTCAAGGTTCCATCGTTCAAAATGGAAACCATTTGAACTATTCTTCCTTCCATCCAGGAAGGTCAATTCATGACCACGGTGGATTTAAAGGATGCGTATCTACATATTCCTATCCACAAGGAACATCATCGGTTCCTAAGGTTCGCATTCCTGGACAAGCATTACCAGTTTGTGGCACTTCCGTTCGGATTAGCCACTGCTCCAAGGATTTTCACAAAGGTACTAGGGTCCCTTCTAGCGGTGCTAAGACCAAGGGGCATTGCAGTAGTACCTTACTTGGACGACATTCTGATTCAAGCGTCGTCCCTTCCTCAAGCAAAGGCTCACACGGACATTGTCCTGGCCTTTCTCAGATCTCACGGGTGGAAAGTGAACGCAGAAAAAAGTTCTCTGTCTCCGTCAACAAGGGTTCCCTTCTTGGGAACAATAATAGACTCTTTAGAAATGAGGATTTTTCTGACAGAGGCCAGAAAATCAAAACTTCTAAACTCTTGTCAAATACTTCATTCTGTTCCTCTTCCTTCCATAGCGCAGTGCATGGAAGTAATAGGTTTGATGGTAGCGGCAATGGACACAGTTCCTTTTGCGCGAATTCATCTAAGACCATTACAACTGTGCATGCTCAGTCAGTGGAATGGGGACTATACAGACTTGTCTCAGACGATACAAGTAGATCAGAGGACCAGAGATTCACTCAGTTGGTGGCTGTCCCTGGACAACCTGTCACAGGGGATGAGCTTCCGCAGACCAGAGTGGGTCATTGTCACGACCGACGCCAGTCTAGTGGGCTGGGGCGCGGTCTGGGGACCCCTGAAAGCGCAGGGTCTTTGGTCTCGGGAAGAATCTACTCTCCCGATAAATATTCTGGAACTGAGAGCGATTTTCAATGCTCTCAAGGCTTGGCCTCAGCTAGCAAAGACCAAGTTCATACGGTTTCAATCAGACAACATGACGACTGTTGCGTACATCAACCATCAGGGGGGAACAAGGAGTTCCCTGGCGATGGAAGAAGTGACCAAAATCATTCAATGGGCGGAGACTCACTCCTGCCACTTGTCTGCAATCCACATTCCAGGAGTGGAAAACTGGGAAGCGGATTTTCTGAGTCGTCAGACATTTCATCCGGGGGAGTGGGAACTCCATCCGGAAATCTTTGCCCAAATCACTCAATTGTGGGGCATTCCAGACATGGATCTGATGGCCTCTCGTCAGAACTTCAAGGTTCCTTACTACGGGTCCAGATCCAGGGATCCCAAGGCGACTCTAGTAGATGCACTAGTAGCACCTTGGACCTTCAAACTAGCTTATGTATTCCCGCCGTTTCCTCTCATCCCCAGGCTGGTAGCCAGGATCAATCAGGAGAGAGCATCGGTGATCTTGATAGCTCCTGCGTGGCCACGCAGGACTTGGTATGCAGACCTGGTGAATATGTCATCGGCTCCACCATGGAAGCTACCTTTGAGACGAGACCTTCTTGTTCAAGGTCCGTTCGAACATCCGAATCTGGTCTCACTCCAACTGACTGCTTGGAGATTGAACGCTTGATCTTATCAAAGCGAGGGTTCTCAGATTCTGTCATTGATACTCTTGTTCAGGCCAGAAAGCCTGTAACTAGAAAAATTTACCACAAAATATGGAAAAAATATATCTGTTGGTGTGAATCTAAAGGATTCCCTTGGGACAAGGTAAAAATTCCTAAGATTCTATCCTTCCTTCAAGAAGGTTTGGAGAAAGGATTATCTGCTAGTTCCTGGAAGGGACAGATTTCTGCCTTGTCTGTGTTACTTCACAAAAAACTGGCAGCTGTGCCAGATGTTCAAGCCTTTGTTCAGGCTCTGGTTAGAATCAAGCCTGTTTACAAACCTTTGACTCCTCCTTGGAGTCTCAATTTAGTTCTTTCAGTTCTTCAGGGGGTTCCGTTTGAACCCTTACATTCCGTTGATATTAAGTTATTATCTTGGAAAGTTTTGTTTTTGGTTGCAATTTCTTCTGCTAGAAGAGTTTCAGAATTATCTGCTCTGCAGTGTTCTCCTCCTTATCTGGTGTTCCATGCAGATAAGGTGGTTTTACGTACTAAACCTGGTTTTCTTCCGAAAGTTGTTTCTAACACAAACATTAACCAGGAGATAGTCGTGCCTTCTTTGTGTCCGAATCCAGTTTCAAAGAAGGAACGTTTGTTGCACAATTTGGATGTTGTTCGTGCTCTAAAATTCTATTTAGATGCTACAAAGGATTTTAGACAAACATCTTCCTTGTTTGTTGTTTATTCTGGTAAAAGGAGAGGTCAAAAAGCGACTTCTACCTCTCTCTCTTTTTGGATTAAAAGCATCATCAGATTGGCTTACGAGACTGCCGGACGGCAGCCTCCTGAAAGAATCACAGCTCATTCCACTAGGGCTGTGGCTTCCACATGGGCCTTCAAGAACGAGGCTTCTGTTGATCAGATATGTAGGGCAGCGACTTGGTCTTCACTGCACACTTTTACTAAATTTTACAAGTTTGATACTTTTGCTTCTTCTGAGGCTATTTTTGGGAGAAAGGTTTTGCAAGCCGTGGTGCCTTCCATCTAGGTGACCTGATTTGCTCCCTCCCTTCATCCGTGTCCTAAAGCTTTGGTATTGGTTCCCACAAGTAAGGATGACGCCGTGGACCGGACACACCTATGTTGGAGAAAACAGAATTTATGTTTACCTGATAAATTACTTTCTCCAACGGTGTGTCCGGTCCACGGCCCGCCCTGGTTTTTTAATCAGGTCTGATAATTTATTTTCTTTAACTACAGTCACCACGGTATCATATGGTTTCTCCTATGCGAATATTCCTCCTTTACGTCGGTCGAATGACTGGGGAAGGCGGAGCCTAGGAGGGATCATGTGACCAGCTTTGCTGGGCTCTTTGCCATTTCCTGTTGGGGAAGAGAATATCCCACAAGTAAGGATGACGCCGTGGACCGGACACACCGTTGGAGAAAGTAATTTATCAGGTAAACATAAATTCTGTTTTTTCCTGCCTCTAGTTCTTCTTCCAAGAGTGATCTCCAAAATCATCATGGAGCAATCGTTTGTGTTGCTGGTGGCTCCAGCATGGCCTCACAGGTTTTGGTATGCGGATCTTGTTCGGATGTCCAGTTGCCAACCTTGGCCACTTCCAATAAGACTGGACCTTCTGTCTCAAGGTCTGTTTTTCCATCAGGATCTCAAATCATTAAATTTGAAGGTATGGAAATTGAACCCCTAGTGCTTAGTCATAGAGGTTTCTCTGATTCAGTAATTAATACTATGTTACAGGCTCATAAATCTGTTTCTAAAAAGATTTATTATCGAGTTTGGAAGACTTACATTTCATGGTGTTCCTCTCATAAATTCTCCTGGCATTCTTTTAGAATTCCTAGAATTTTACAGTTTCTTCATGATGGTTTGGATAAAGGTTTGTCTGCAAATCCCTTGGAAGGACAAATCTCTGCGCTTTCTGTTTTATTCCACAGAAAAATTGCTAAACTTCCTGATTTTCATTGTTCTGTACAGGCTTTGGTTTGTATCAAGCCTGTCATTTAATAAATCCCTCCTTCTTGGAGTCTTAATTTGGTTTTGAAGGCTTTACAGGCTCCTCCATTTGAGCCTATACATTCTTTGGACATTAAACTACTTTCTTGGAAAGTGTTGTTCCTTTTGGCCATCTCTTCTGCTAGAAGAGTTTCTGAATTATCTGCTCTCTCTTGTGAATCTCCTTTTCTGATTTTTCATCAGGAAAAGGCAGTTTTGCTTACTTCATTTAAATTCTTACCTAAGGTTGTGAATTCTAACAACATTAATAGAGAAATTGTTGTCCCTTCTTTGTGTCCTAATCCTAAAAATCCTTTGGAGAGATCTTTACATTCTTTGGATGTGGTGAGAGCTCTGAAATATTATGTTGAAGCTACTAAAGATTTCAAGAAGACTTCTAGTCTGTTATCTTTTCTGGTTCCAGGAAAGGTCAGTAGGCTTCTGCCGTTTCTTTGGCATAGTGGTTAAAGCTTTTGATTCATCAAGCTTATTTGGAGTCGGGTAAAGCCCCGCCTCAGAGAATTACAGCTCATTCTACTTTAATGAAGCTTCAGTTGATTAGATTTGCAAAGCAGCAATTTGATCTTCTTTGTATACATTTACTAATTCTACCATTTTGATGTATTTTTGCTTCTTTGGAAGCAGTTTTTGGTAGAAAAGTTTCAGTTTGATTCTTCTGCTTATGATTTAAGTTTTTCCTTTTATTTATGAGAATAATCTTATGTTTGGGATGTGGATTAATTTTGTTCAGCGAATTGACTGTTTTTTAATTTTTATCACTCCCTCTCTAGTGACTCTTGCGTGGAGTTCCACATCTTGGGTATTGCTATCCCATACATCACTAGCTCATGGACTCATGCCAATTACATGAAAGAAAACATAATTTATGTAAGAACTTAACTGATAAATTAATTTCTTTCATATTGGCAAGAGTCCATGAGCCCCACCCTTTTTATGGTGGTTATGATTTTTTTGTATAAAGCACAATTATTTCCAAATTCCTTTGTTGATGCTTTTTACTCCTTTCTTTATCACCCCACTACTTGGCTGCTCGTTAAACTGAATTGTGGGTGTGGTGAGGGGAGTATTCATAGGCATTTTGAGGTTTGGGAAACTTTGCCCCTCTTGGTAGGATTGTATATCCCATACGTCACTAGCTCATGGACTCTTGCCAATATGAAAGAAATGAATTTATCAGGTAAGTTCTTACATAAATTATGTTTTCTTTTAGTTAAAACTTTTTGTTTTTCAAAGCTTATTTGGAGACAGGTCTGCCTCCACTGCTCATTCTACTTGGTCAGTTGCAACATTTTGGACTTTCAAGAATATGGCTTCAGTTAATTAAAATTGCTAGGCAGCTATTTCGTCGTCTTTTGTTTGCTTTTTCTAAATTCTATTTTTTGAGGTTTCACTTCTTCAGAAGCAGCCTTTGGTAGAAAGTTTCTTCATGCGGTTGTCGCAGTTTGATTTTTTTTTTTTGCCTGTTTGATAATTTTATACATATATTTATTTCATTAAAAGAAAGAATATATTTATTTAAGGTTGTGGATTTCATTTCTCAGTGACATGTTTTTTTAATCCCTCCCTTTCAGTCATTACTCCACAGCTTGTGTATTAGTTCCCACGAGTAATGGATTGTGGACTCTCACCACCTGTATGAAAGAAAACATAATTTATACTTACCTGATAAATTAATTTCTTTCAAGGTGGCGAGAGTCCACAAAACCCCACCCTTGTGTTTTTTCTGCGGTTAGTTTTTTTTCTTAGGCACATCTTGTTCCTTTTATGACTCTTATTCCTTTTTCTTACCTCACTTGCTAGTCTATACCTTAGACTAAGGTATGTGGGAGGGGTTTTATAGAGATCCGAGGTTTGGGACTCTTCGCCTCCTCCTAATGGTAGAGAAAGGTAATTACCATGAGTAATGGATTGTGGACTCTGACCACCATGAGAGAATTTATACTTAATTGATTAATTTATGTTTTTTTAATTTTAACAAAACAAATAGTTATCCAAAATAAGGTGTTCAACAATTAATTGAACTATATGGCCTAAACTATGTGGACACCTCTACTAATTATTGAGTTCAGGTGTTTCCGCCACACCCATTGCTAATAGGGCAATAAAATCTAGCGCATAAACAGGACATTTCCAAAAAACATTGACGGCAAAATGAGCTGTACTGAAGAGCTCAGTGACTTTTAACATGACACTGTCATAGGATGCCACCTTTGCCAAATATCAGTTTGTGAAATCTCTGCCCTACTAGATCTTTTCTGGTCAACTGTGAAGTGACGGAATCTAGGAGCAACCACAGCCCAGTCACAAAGTGGTAAACTTTGCAAACTAACAGAGCGGGGTTGCTAAGTGCTAAAGTGCAAAGTGGTTACAAATCACCTGTTTTGCATCACTCACTACATAGTTCCAAACTGCCTGTAAAAGCAACATCATAAGAAGAACTGTATGTTGGGAGCTTCATTAAATGGGTTTCCATGGCAGAGCAGCTGTACACAATCTTCATTAACATGTGCAATGCCAAGCTTTGGTAGCATGTTGTCTTTGGACTTTGGAGGAATGAAACAGTGTTATCTGGAGTGATGAATCACACTTCACTATCTGGCAGCCTGATTAAAGAATGCAGGTGTGACTGATGTAAGGAGAACACTATTTACCAGAATACATAGTGCCTACTGTATAGCTTGGTAGAGGTAGTATCAGTGCCTGACCTTACAAATGCCCTTTTGGCTGAGTTGGTCCTGCCATAAAGGTGGACCAACTCCATATTAATGCCCATGGTTTTGGAATGGGTTATCCAACAAGCTTATATTGGTGTGATGTTCATGTGTCAACATACTTTTGGCCATATAGTGTATCAGAGTATTGAGTATAAGGTATTGGTATAATTTATCTATATGCAGAAGTGTATATCGAAAGGCTGGAATCGCACTAAAGGGACAGTCAACACTTCTTGCATTTGTGTAAAAAATGTGCTTAGACTCCTACTCTCTAGCGAGGCCAAAAAGCTAAATCTGTGTTTCAGAATGCTGCAAAATGCCTAAACCAGTTAGCTGATTTGCAGGCTACAGAATTTGATTTTTGTCTTCACTTGGTAGTTTGGGGCAAGCACATTTTTACCCATTGGATTAGAAGAAAGTATAAATCTTTCTATGAAAAAAAATGTAAAATAAGGAAACGATGTAAAGATGGCACCTTTAATTGCTAACCATTAAAGGGATAGTAAACCCAAAAAATGTGTCTACATTTTTCTAAGCATCACATCCTGTTGTTTAATTATGCAAATTACATTTATTAGACATTTTTTAGCGTTTACCTGTAATTTGCTCCTGAAATATTTTTTTCTGCCAAACCCCACTTGGACATCATTATGCAGAGCGAATAACTGAGTTCTACCTAGGTAGAACAATGATGGTGGCCCGCATGCACATTTGCAATAGTCTGTGGCAACGCATGCGCAAAACTAACTTCACTCCTTCAGTGATGGCCGGTGCGTCGTCAACACAGTGCCAGGTGCTGATGAAGGCTGGTGACGTGGGAGTGGCTGAAGATGGAAAGACACAGTGGAGGCAGTCAGAAGCGCACGGAGCAGCATCATCTGTAACTATTTAGGTAAGTATTTTTCAAACCCCTAGAGTCTAGACTGACGAGCAATATTTTAATTTTTATATAACCCCTAGACTGACGAGCATATTGATTATGCTATGTGAGCATGCGGGGCAATGGGTTAAGAAAAATGGAGGCTATGGCTTTAGCTGTACAATGCGCATGCAATGTTGGAAAATAAAGGCGTTTATGAATATTTAAATAAGATATACAGTTCTGCTGCACGATTGAATGATAGCTTTGCATATATTATTTGTAAAGCCTTCCTTCTATTATGGGGGGTCGTGAGAGACGTTTTTAGCTTATGTAATATAATTTATATGGGAAATGAAGCTTCGCTTACAAATAAAAGTAAGATGATTAAGAAGTGTGATGTTTAAACTAACTGCTGGTAATTGTTAAATCAATTACAAAAGAAAAGTTTTATAACCCTTTAATGTTGGATTTTTTTTTAAAATTTTTGTTTATTTTTTGCAAAATATATCTTCTGACAGAGAGCTGAAGGATAAACAGTTTGTATATATGTGTTTGTTTTTATCTTAAAAGGAAATGAAACCCAAACTTTTTCTTACATGATTCAAACGGAGCATACAATTTAAAACAAAAAAAAGTTTTTAGTTTTCTTCTATTAAATTTACTTTATTCTCATGTTATTCTTTGTTGAAGAGATATCTAAATAGGTAGCGTGCACATGTCTGGAGCACTATATGGCAGAAAGAAGTGCTGCCATCTAGTGCTCTTTGTAATGTATAACATTCTTGCTAAATTGCTGCCAAATAGTGATGCAGATACGTGCACGCTCCTGAACTTACTTGCCTGCTTTTAACAAAGGATATCAAGCTAAAATAGAAAATTTGATAATAGATGTAAAGTTGTTTAAAATTATGTGTTCGATAATTATGTGTCTGGTTTAATTTTTTTTTTTTTTTTTTACTATTTGATGAGTCTACAAAAAAATTATGAAAAAAAAGTGCTTGTCTAGTAAGACAGAAATATGATTTTTTTTCAGAGGACCTCCTACGTGACTTTTTTCTTGGTCCGTGTTAACTCCAGAGCTACCCCTATTTAAATTGTTTATAAATAAATTGGAGCAAAATTATAAATTTGTAATTTTTGAATCGCTCCTTTAGTGTCTTGTCAAAATGAGTGTATATTTACATATGTCTGTTGTAGTACCCTTAAAGGAGCAGTGCTTAAGCATAATAATTAATTAAACTTAGATAGACATAACTCACGATATGTGAGTATGGCTCAAGAGTATGCTTCTTTGCACTGTTAATATACTGATAGATCAAGGTATAATATAGAAAAGAAAAAGGTTTAAAAATTAACTTTTATTGGTTTTATTAATAACTCAGCAAATATTGATAGTGTTTTGCTGCCCACACTTAATTAAAACCACTTCTCCTGTGTATTGTTATATATAAATATGTTAGAATATAGGTATCCAGACAGATCATTAATGGTTCAATACTATATATGTTTGTTTACAGTATGTTGTACTTAATATCAAATACTTCTAGCCTTGTATTTGGCTTAATATAAAGTACATCCAGATTACATACACCAGTATGCATAGGTAATACCTCTTTTAATTTTAATAGCGTATAACGTGTATTGAATTATTTGGTCTCTTAGGAACTTAGTTGCAGTATTTACTCTTAACACTTGATAAATCAATATTTTGGCTGTGCTTTATATTAATAAAGCTAACTTTCAAGCACTTGTGATGATAATTATATACTGGTATCTTAGCATTTAAATATACTTAATGTATTAGTGGAAATACCCAAGAGACATTGTTGCAGGTGAAAAATTGCAACAATTACTTTCTACGTTTGAGTTACTCTTAATCTTGTGATCACCTGAAATCTCACCTTATAAGATGCACCAATTCAGACAATATTTTGATAATATTGAAACAGTAATACCAGGGGGAGTCTATCTAGTTGTCAACAGATATAAAGTTATAATCTTTTAGTTGTAAATTATGTAACTTGGTTGGTCTTACATTGAGACTATAATTAAAATACAACTCTAAGTGTTAACCTTTCCTTTAACCAAAGAAAGAGCCGTTGTGACTCTGGTAACGCAGCATCTAAGTACTTGTAACTACTTTTTAAACCACCATTTCAAATATGCTTTAAAGTTTGTTAATCTTTTATAAAGCTTGTCAAGTTACAAAGAGCAACAAATAAGTCTTTTTAAGTATTCCCAAATAGAAAAACTATCACTCAAATTGCCACTAGTAAATTATTTGAATCTATCTCACGGTCACTGCTTCAAGTTTTCAGCCTAAGATTTTAAATTGTGTTTGTATGTTGCTCATCCTCTGCATTCATGTAAACATGCATTCATGTAAACAGATAGAGCTTGTTTACAGGATCTGTGGGAATGGGTTAAATGTGTTTTGTGGTTAGCTGAGCTTATTATTTATAAGCTTATAATTGAACCATGTGACACTTTATAGTTGAATTAATATATATATATATATATATATATATATATATATATAATGTATGAACTGTATCACATAAATGAAAAACCCGTATTTATTGACTTTTCAAGGATCTTTCTAAATATGCCTGCTATATTTTCCCTGTGTCCTTGAAATTCCACGCATAATGCTTACTTCAGAAGCTGCAGAGTATACATAAATAAGACTTCTACATTATCTACTATTGAATTTAAACAACTGTTAGGACAATTTTTTACTTCACAAAAAATGCATATTTTAATTAATTTGATATGATACACCTGCCCTCTTCTATGGGAATTTGCACCAGTATTGCAAAGGCCATAATGCTATAGAAAAAAAAATATATTTCTCTTGTTAAGTGTATCCAGTCCACGGATCATCCATTACTTATGGAATATATTCTCCTTCCCAACAGGAAGCTGCAAGAGTCCACCCACAGCAAAGCTGCTATATAGCTCCTCCCCTAACTGCCATATTCAGTCATTCTCTTGCAAGCCTCAACATAGATAGGAGGTCGTGAGAGTCTGTGGTGCTTTCTACTTAGTTTATTCTTCAATCAAAAGTTTGTTATTTTTAAATGGCACCGGAGTGTGCTGTTTATCTCAGGCAGTATTTGGAAGAAGAATCTGCCTGCGTTTTTCTATGATCTTAGCAGACGTAACTGAGATCCATTTGCTGTTCTCACACATTCTGAGGAGTGAGGTACTTCAGAGGGGGAATGGCGTGCAGGTTTTCCTGCAGATAAGGTATGTGCAGTAAAATATTTTTCTAGGAATGGAATTGACTAAGAAAATACTGCTGATACCGAAGTAATGTAAGTAAAGCCTTAAATGCAGCGATAGCGACTGGTATCAGGCTTTTTAATAGAGATACATACTCTTGTAAAAATGTGTTTTAAAACGTTTGCTGGCATGTTTAATCGTTTTTTAACATATGTTTGGTGATAAAACTTATTGGGGCCTAAGTTTTTTCCACATGGCTGGCTTAAATTTTGCATAGAAACAGTTAACTGAAGCTTCCCACTGTTGGCTGTGGCAGTTTGTTGTGTCTGTTTTTAAAAACGTCTGTCTTTTTTTTTTTTTTTTTGATCTGTTTTTTGCATTAAGGGGTTAATCATCCATTTGCAAGTGGGTGCAATGCTCTGTTACCTTATTACATGTACTGTAAAAATTTCGTTTGTTTTACTGCCTTTTTTTCACTGTTTTTAAAATTTTGACAAAATTTGTTTCTCTTAAAGGCACAGTAACGTTTTATATATTTGCTTGTTAACTTGATTTAAAGTGTTTTCCAAGCTTACTAGTCTCATTATTAGTCTGTTCTAACATGTCTGACATAGAGGAAGCTCTGTGTTCATTATGTTTTAAAGCCATGGTGGAACCCCATCTTAGAATGTGTACCAGATGTACTGATATCATGTTAAACAATAAAGATCATTTTTTGTCTTTAAAAACATTATCACCAGAGGATTCTGTCGTGGGGGTAGTTATGCCGACTAACTCTCCCCACGTGTCAGACCTTTTGACTCCCGCTTTAGGGACTCACGCTCAAATGGCGCCAAGTACATCAAGGGCACCCATAGCGTTTCTTTTACCAGGGGATTCTGTCGAGGGGAAAGTTATGCCGACTAACTCTCCCCACGTGTCAGACCCTTCGACTCCCGCTTCAGGGACTCACGCTCAAATGGCGCCAAGTACATCAAGGGCGCCCATAGCGTTTATTTCTCCAACATAGGTGTGTCCGGTCCACGGCGTCATCCTTACTTGTGGGATATTCTCTTCCCCAACAGGAAATGGCAAAGAGCCCAGCAAAGCTGGTCACATGATCCCTCCTAGGCTCCGCCTACCCCAGTCATTCTCTTTGCCGTTGTACAGGCAACATCTCCACGGAGATGGCTTAGAGTTTTTTAGTGTTTAACTATCCTTCCTTCGAGAAGGATTGGAAAAAGGATTATCTGCAAGTTCCTTGATGGGACAGATTTCTGCCTTGTCTGTGTTACTTCACAAAAAGCTGGCAGCTGTGCCAGATGTTCAAGCCTTTGTTCAGGCTCTGGTTAGAATCAAGCCTGTTTACAAACCTTTGACTCCTCCTTGGAGTCTCAACTTAGTTCTTTCAGTTCTTCAGGGGGTTCCGTTTGAACCCTTACATTCCGTTGATATTAACTTATTATCTTGGAAAGTTTTGTTTTTGGTTGCAATTTCTTCTGCTAGAAGAGTTTCAGAATTATCTGCTCTGCAGTGTTCTCCTCCTTATCTGGTGTTCCATGCAGATAAGGTGGTTTTACGTACTAACCTGGTTTTCTTCCAAAAGTTGTTTCTAACAAAAACATTAACCAGGAGATAGTCGTGCCTTCTCTGTGTCCGAAACCAGTTTCGAAGAAGGAACGTTTGTTGCACAATTTGGATGTTGTTCGCACTCTAAAATTCTATTTAGATGCTACAAAGGATTTTAGACAAACATCTTCCTTGTTTGTTGTTTATTCTGGTAAAAGGAGAGGTCAAAAAGCAACTTCTACCTCTCTCTCTTTTTGGATTAAAAGCATCATCAGATTGGCTTACGAGACTGCCGGACGGCAGCCTCCTGAAAGGATCACAGCTCCTTCCACTAGGGCTGTGGCTTCCACATGGGCCTTCAAGAACGAGGCTTCTGTTGATCAGATATGTAGGGCAGCGACTTGGTC